>NW_019266968.1:104418-178242 GCF_002742605.1 Olea europaea var. sylvestris
AAAAAAAAAAAATATATATATATATATATATATACACACACACACACACTACTATTTTGTATACATATACCATGAGCACGGTTTTTTTTTATATGAATTGAGATGATATTTATTGTCATTATTGATCCAAGACAAGTTGTTTCCAGGCAAATGCAAATGTAATCAACCAGTTAAAAGCGGGGTTGAGTGCCTAATGCCTCACTTTTATTAAGGTTCCAAAAATTATTACATATAGTTCCTAAGTATTACGAACAAAATAAAATCCAAATGTAATCAACCAGGCCAATTCAATAGTCTAATTAGCAAATATACTGATATTTAATTAAAATATAAACGTTGGGTTAGTTTAGTTTTTATTTGTGGAAGTATTTATAGTTTAAATCTGTAGATATCTTAGTAAATCCAATTAAAGTAGATTTTATTATTTATTTTGGATTCCTTAATGGTACTTCAGGGTAAGAACTGTTTAGCGAAATATTATATATTTTAAAATACTTAAATTTGATATTAGTGATTTAAGAGGTCAAGTTTATATAGATAATGTGAAATATTTGACACTTCTACTAGTATCAAAAACACATTGGGAAAGTTGACTTGAAAGTTTTAAAGCAATAAGATTTCAAGCACTACAAATAAGAGCCGCTTTAGAACACTAAATAGAAATATGTGATGACCTTCAGAAGACAGTTTTCCTTCTTGATTTATTTTTTATTTTTTATTTAAGTTTTTTTTTACCGGAAAATATTAAATTACTATTTTGCCCTTTTAAAATTGAGTAAACTATGGTGGAAATTAATTTTTTTGGGTCAAAATCACTTTTTTAGGTCAGCTAATAGTAAATTGGACATATTCTATCCGAAAGGGCTCTAGATGCAAAGTTTTAAAAGATTTGGGGTGAGGGCTGAAACAAATGAAAGGTTAAGAAAAATCTGCTAGTATTTAAAAGGTTTGGGGCTTCTGTTGTAATTATCCCATAAAAATTTTTTTTTAAAAAAAATCTGTTAATAATGATTATTATTGTGCCCCCGTCTCCTAAACCTCTACTTTGGGGGGTTTTTCTACTGTAAACCTTCCTTAGAAACTACTCTCTACAAAATATGTGAAGGTTTCCTAGTTAATTTGTTATATGCAAGGCATGATATCATATATTTTGTCATAACGAGAAAATTATTCTAGGCTTGCAACAAACAAGAGGACAAATTCTAAAGCTGCCATAAGCCAGCACTTGCAACAAACAAGAGGACAGCAATTTTTGATTTGCTTCGAATCTTGATGTATTAAACTCAGTCTTCAATCTTCTCTCCAAGCTTCAACAGGAGAAAACCCCACTCAATCCTCTCTTTTTGTAATCACATGCCCACATATCTCAATTTTTTTTCCCTCAAAAGTTATTAAAGAAAGATCTGAAAAATGGACTACATATTTCGACTGCAGAATTATTAGGATTTCAGCAGAAATAGGAGTTGGCAATACACTTGTGAGATAATGAAAAAAATAAATAAATAAATTTGGTGAGTCATGTAACCTACTAGGACCCCCCCCCCATTGGGTCCGCTAGTGAACGCATGTCACACCAATATTGCACATATGTATGTATGTCACATGTGACGATATGTTTCGCTTGCCTTGTCGAAGATTTTCAAAGTCGTTCTCTCCAGAGATAATTTGAGTAGTCATCATGAATCCCATCATTCACATATACACAACATCATGCCTCATGAAACAAATTTTTTTTTTTTTTTTTTAAAGATGATTTAGCATATTAATTTCATTTCATCATATATAATTATATCGGACTTGAATTAATAATAATGCATATGGTAAAGTGATGTGCAATATTTATATATCTCGAAAGAGGTCAATCCCAATTAAGGAATATATCTATACAACAATTTGGAGGAAATTGACTATGAAGGCTCTATTTGGTGAAGAAAAAAGTGAAAAAAGAACATTAAATGCATAAAAATTGTAATTATATTAAACAACCCGTTTATTGGTATTCTCAACTAGTCTTAGTTTATATGCATTCACAAACGATCAAGTACATCTTAAACAACTGGAGGTAGATCAGTCCATTTGGCACAGTTTTCTGTCAATTTTACATAAATATTGACAATTTGTCTCGATTAGAGGTCGATTGAATAATTAAAATCAATTACAATAACGTTATTCGAGACATTCTTCAACAAGCAACTGTTTGTTCTTGTTAAACCAGTAGGGCTGGAGTCGGTGGATTTCTCTCTAATTACATTCTGGATTTAAATAAATTATTCTTGTTTCGGTTTGCTAAAAATCAGATTTTTAGTAAAATTTGAAAAAGGTTAATGAAGTATGTAGTTGGAAAAATGATAAAAGTTGTGAATCTCATAAAATCTGTGATTAAAAATGAGTTTTAAAAATTTGGAACAAATAAAGGCACAATGTTCCCGTGGCATTGAAGACTAAATATTCGGTGAAGTAACGGGGTGCTATACTGGAAGGATTTTCCTACTTGTACGTAAAAATGGTACATAAGCAATTACATAAAATAATGTGAAAAGAAATGATTGGATGAAAAAATTAATTATGTTTTAAACTGACAAATGATAATCCATTACGTAAAGCTCAATGTACATGTAACAATGTCCATACTAGAAACCATTGAGCATACTCATTTGGTTGGACCTTATAATCTTATAGATATTGTAGCTCCACTGATAAGAGGTATTAAAGTTAGCATGTCAAAGTCTCTTTACTTTATTTTAATTTATTTTCAACCACATATTCACACTATAAAATATTATACAAGTAAATCCAAAATTTTTCTTTACTTTTTAACTGTACATTCTCCAAAAATTACTACTCAAAACTATATCTTTTAAATTTTAAGGCCACCAAATAGAGGCTTACTCTTGATGATAAAATGCAGGATTTTAATTTGTTGTTTCAATATGAAAGGCTGCCTGAGCATTGCTTGTGGAATCATAAATATAGTGAATGTGAGTTCGTTGATAGGAATGGAGATTGGATGGAGCATAGTGAGCGGAGGTATGAAGATTGGCTAAGATCTTCGATGTCATGATTTAGTAGACAGTTCTCCCCAATGCACGAAGAGATGGAGGGACATGGATTTACACTTAAATGGCATCTATATCGAGATCTTTAATGTCGCTATTTGGATGATACTTCTTATTACATTTTATCCAAGTGATGGAGGGTTCACATTCCTTTGATGCAGAGAGCCTCAATGGTCTAGGTGCATTATTGGTTTGACCCGCTTTGGAGGCAGCAGTAAATAATCATTTTGTGACATATGGGCATGAAATATGAGGTCTTTATGGCTAACATGGAGCCCATGTAGATAATAATTATTTTATTACGTAACAATTTATGCCTTTTGTCTTGACAGTTTTTTATAATTATATCAATTAAAGATAATGTTGTTTGGCTTATATTTACCATGAGTACTGGACTAGCGGTGACAAAGCATCAAAATCCTTCATTCCATATAAACATGAAATTTGGACTTGAGGAGACTAATGTTACGTGCTAAAATAATTATTGTTCATCTTAAACTTCACATCAATTATAAAAAGGCCCCATTGTATCTCCATGTGTCACAAAATGAATATTTTCACCTTGGTCTTTGAAGTGTGCAAAGAAAAAAGTGGATCGGCCACTGAGGCTCTCATTATTGAGGAAAATAGACCCAATCACTTGGCTAAAAGATAATTGAAAGTTTTGCTCAAATAGAGAAATTCTAGGTCTTGGCTCGTCCTCAGACATAGATGTCATTTAGGTGTGAGCTTGAGCACAATCTACATAGACTTCAATGCAATAATATCATGCGTGCACATAATAAATTAGATGACAAATGTCCCTAAAGCACAAAATTATTGAAAATTTTGAAATTTGACTTAATCTTGACTTCAAGAATAATGATTAAAAATGTCAAATCACATAAATGACAAAAAGGCACCTAAAAATTGCTTTCAAATAGGGTCATTTATACAACTATAATTATTTCATAACATTAGTCTCTAAAAAAGCTGTCTCGGATCAAGGTAAAATTAAGGATCAAAACTCTTAAAAACCTTAATATTTTTCGATTGAATTGTACCTTTCAACTAAATAACATCGGAAACTCCATCTTTATTCTTCTACAAATAAATTATCCAAACAAACACTGAAAGCCCTCAAAATGGGAAAATCAAGCCAAAATTCCGACAGAAAATTTTAGGTCAGCAATTTTATTCCAATTTTTTCATAATTTTATTTTAGCAAAGTGCCATTTTTCTATAGTTCAAATGGTATAATGTGCATGTTATCTACTTAAATTTATAAATGTAGACTCGACGATGTCATCTCCATTATTCAATGACTTATGAGTTTTGTTTTCTATTCTTTGAATACTTTCTCCATACATTTAATAATTGAATGCCAATGATGTCAATATTGAGTCAAACTCTGATTTCAAAAAATAAAAAATAAAAAAAAATTAAATATTAAATAAAATCACTGAGATCCATATTGGATCTAGAAAATAATTGAGATTATGTGAAGTAGATCATGTTCACAGCTTTCTTTTATCACGCAACTTGTTTATACTATGTGGTAGGGGCTCTATAGAGCAATTCAAGTTCGTACTTTTAAAAAAAAAAAAAAAAATTTTTAAATTTAGTTTTAAATGTATTTGTTCCATTTCATACTTAAATGTACGATGCATGCAATAATAATAATAATAATTATAGAGCAATTCAAGTTCGTACTTTTAAAAAAAAAAAAAAAATTTTTAAATTTAGTTTTAAATGTATTTGTTCCATTTCATACTTAAATGTACGATGCATGCAATAATAATAATAATAATAATAATAATAATAATAATAATAATAATAATAATAATAATAATTATTATTATTATTATTATTATTATTATTATTATTATTCATAAATGAATTACGAGTCAACGATTTAAGGACTTTAATTACCTATGATGTTATATTGTATCATTTTTTCTAAAGATTTAAATTATCAAGCACTTTTAATTATTTAAATTTAACCTTAGACGACAATATATAGATGGGCATGATAATTTATATGAATATTGACTTGTTATGTTACAATTACTAAATGATTGTTACAATACATTATTTTGTATATAAATACAAGAAAAGTACAATGGAAAAATATTTTTTAAACCTAATATTCACTCATTAACCAATTGACATTCAGAGCATCTTTCATTAATTTTCCTCTTCAATTGTCACCATCAACATGACGATTATTATTTAATCCCTTTGCTTTAACGATTAAGTATTGTATTTGTTGTGAAGTTTAAATATTTGACTCATGAGTTGTATTATACCTCTAATAATATTAAATTAAGGGTAGTATTTTTAATTAGTTCATTTGTGATTAAAGAGTTCGAGTAACTTAAATAAATATTTATATAATTTTTGTCTCATTTAAATCATTGGCTTCTAGTTCATTTATCGTTATTAACCCTCTAATGTTTACTAATGAATAATGTTATTTTTCATTATAAGGGCGTAACATCGGTGATATGGCGGTCTATATAGAATAATGAAATTGAAAAGTTCAATTTTTATGAGAGAGCGAGAGAAGAAACGTTGTCTCAAGAGAAAAATAAATGTGAGAGATAATGAGTTGTCACATCATCGACGTTCATCATTATGATGATAAATAGTAATACTCTTACTAAATTAAATTTTTGATAGAAGTATTAAACATTATAATTATGTATTGTTATTTTTCACTTCATTTAACTTTTCTTGTCTTTTGTTTTGAATAATTCATTTCCCTTATATCACCATTCAACTTCAGGGTTGGCACCTGGGAATTCGTAATTCGGTTCTGGTATCTTAAAAACTGAATCGGATCAAACCTGATTCTCATTAGGAATAGTTAAAATATGGAGAAAAAATAATCGAAGCGGGGCACAATCGGTTCTGGTTTAGTCGGATTTGATACTTTTGTGCTTTTAAATAAATTATAAACTGTAATTATATCAAATAATGAAAATATTGATTAAAAAAAAGCATGAAATTCATGTAAATTGTAACTGAGTTGAGAGTTCAGTAAAAATGTTTTTGCAATTGAATTAAAATTTGATTTTGTAAATAGAAGCAAGAACACGGTCTCGATCGTTAGGTTTTTCATTCTAAGACTCACAATCAGGCCGATTTTATCGGAAACAGTTTGGTCCAGTTCAAGTTGAAGTCGACAGTTTCAGGCATTCGCCCTAAGTCAGATCCATTTTAAACTATGAAAATTATAATTAAATCGTTCAATTAATTAAACCAATGTATAATGTTACACCGACATATTGTCCAGAAGAAAAGTCAAACTTAATGGTCCATTTTGCTATCACGCTAGAAAGTATAAGCTATACAAATTATCACGTGGCTTCACTAATTAAATTAAAAACATTTTACCAACTCTCACCAGATGGAGTGACCATTGATATCTTAATCTCTTCGAAATTAGTTGTTAGGATCGTGCATCATAGACGACGTTTAACTATTATAGTTAACATATTAACTTTTGGGCCCAACAAATAAGTGCTGGCGGATTGTACGCAATGTTATTTTCAGTTTCAGTGTAGGTTGATCTCAGTTGTAATTGATATTTGTGTTTTGGCTTATTTATCCACTCATAATATAGAGGAAGATTGATTTAGAATGGGAAGTTTATTTTAGATTTTCTACTCTTATTAGAATGTGAGGAGATACAAGAACAAATGTTGATCCAGAAACTTGCTAAAATCCACTACAATAGAAGTAGGATTTTACGGCATTTATTGACGGCGTGTATTTCAGGAGTGAAAAGTCTGCTTTTACGACGTGCCATAAACGTGTGCCATAGTAATTCAATTATTTCAAATATTTACGGCATACCTTTAAGACACGGTGTAATTCGTCTATTACTATGGCATAATTTTCAAATATGCCATAAATGGTTTTTTTTTTTTTTACGGCACTTATTGTACGCCGTAATAAGTTATATCCCCAAATTATGATAGTCCAAGCCCAAAACAAAAGAAAATTAAAACCCATTACTCTAGCCCAAATAAACATGGATATCCCATCTCCTCATTCGTGCTACATCTCTCTCACCCTACCTTCAATCTTTAGTAGTCTCTTTCACGTTGAAATCTCTAGCCTCTGTTGGCGGGAGTTGTCAATATACCATATTGAAATATTGTAGGGTTGGGTTATTCCCTAGCTGTAATGTAAGATTCCCATTGTTTAGCCGAATTCTTGGCCTCTCTTTATTTTGCTCTCTACACTATATATGCATATGATTGTATTCATTCAAAAAAAAAAAAAAAAAAAAAATTTCCTTTCGTTGTCATGGTATCAGAGCAGAAAATCCTAGGATTTCTGCTACAGCAAACACGTTACTAGAACTGATCTGAAATTTTGGAAGAACCTACAGACATGGTGGCAGACCAGAGACATGATGAGAACTCTATTGCTACCATCCTCGATGATTTAACGACTCGACTGATGCAAATCGTAACCCAAAATCAAACTAAGAATCAAGTGCAGAACTATGAACCTTCTGCTGTGCCGATTGAGATTAAGCTAGATGGATCAAACTATGGTTTATGGTCCCAAGTTGTTGAGATGTATATCTCCGGCAAGAATGCAATTGTGAAGGGATGATAATTAATTCCATGGACCCGACTCTAATCGGCAATTTTATTCGATTTCCTACTGCAAAAATGGTGTGGGTTGTAATTGCTACTACTTATTTTGATGGAACACACACTTCTCAAGTTTATGGTTTGAGGAGAAGTGTGACCAAAATGAGACAAGCAGGAGGATCCATTGAAGAATATTGCAATGGTCTATAAGTCTTGTGGAGAGAAATTGATTTTCGTAGGCCAAACCTGATGGAATGCCCTGCTGATATAAAGAGATACCACTTGGCTATACAGGAAGATAGAGTCTATCTCTTTCTTGATGGGCTGGATAATCACCTAGATAAAATCAAGTCAGATGTGCTCCAAATGCGACCATTCCCTACAGTTGAACAGGCCTACGCTCATGTTCGAAGAGAGGCTATACGATAATATATTATGAATTCAAACATAGAACATACACAGACCGCTACTACAGCCTCAAAAGGAGTTAAGACAGGACCAACACTCCAAATATCCAAGGTTGGACCTTCCTCAACAGGTGGTGGAAAGGCCAATACAACCTATAAGGGAAAGACACAATCCAATGGAGGTTGTACACACCGTGGAAACATGAAGCATGATCGTGAAACATGTTTCAAGTTAAAGGGATACCTGGAGTAGTGGAATGAACTTAAAGCACAAGAACAACGTGAACAAGAAGCTAACACCAATGGTGAACTGGGCTGAGCTGCTTGGTCAAAGGCAGAGCTTTTTAACCCATTAGTAGAACCATTAGATGAGTCAAATTCTCTCAATAACCAAGGTAAATGTGGCCTTGCATTACCTAGTTCCAGTTAAGATAATTATGGTGGCTGGATTGTTGACTCGGGGACAACTGATCACATGACTTTCGACAGCAACGACTTTTCCAAGATTACCCAACCAAAACGAAATAGCATTGCTAACGCTAATAGAGTTACATACCCTGTTATAGGAGCTGGAACTGTTGCTTTATCATCTTCTCTCTCTTTATCCAATACTTTACTTGTTCCATCTCTCTCAAATAAGTTCACTGAAGAACTAAATTGTATTGCGTTAATGTATCCTACTTTTTGTCTCTTTTAGGATATTCTCACACAAGAGATAATTGGGTGTGGTATTAAGAGAGAGGGGTTGTACTACATGGATGATTTTAGCCTAGGAAAAACAAATAACATGCACAATTCAACTACTATCAAGGAGAGGCAGATTTGGCTATGGCATCGTCAATTGGGACGTCCATCTTTCAATTATATGAAGTATTTATTTCCAAACTTATTCTCAACCTTACATGATTTAGACTTTAAGTGTGAAACTTGCATTTTAGCTAAAAGTCATTGTGTATCTTTTACTATAAGCTTGAATAAAAGTGATGTTCCCTTTGTTTTAATCCATTCTGATGTTTGGGGACCCTCTCCAATTACTACTTTCTTTGGAATTCATTGGTTCATGACATTTGTTGATGATTGTACTCAAATAACTAGGCTATATTTGTTGAAACACAAAAATGATGTGTTCCATCTATTTAAGTCCTTTCATGCAATGATCAAGACTTAATTTTTAGCAAAACCGAAGATCGTTAGCTCTGATAATAGTGGGGAGTATGTTAATCAGGAATTTCAAGCTTATTTCTAGAGTCATGGTCTTCTTCATGAAACTTCCTGTACTCAAACACCGCAACAGAATGGGATGGCCGAACAAAAAAAATAGGCACATCTTAGAAACTGCTCATGCTTTATTGATTGGAACACATATGCTGAATAGATATTGGGATTCTGCTGTGGTCACAGCAGTACATCTATTGAACCGTACGCCTTCAAAAGTGTTGAATTTTAAAACTCCATTATAGACTCTCTCTCGTCACATTTCTCTACCATCTATTTTGATGATCCCAACTCGGGTATTTAGATGTGTTGCCTATGTTCATCTGTATAAAAATCAACGCACTAAGCTTGATCTATATGCAATATGATGTATTTTTTTGGGGTATGCTACACAAAAAAAGGTTATTTGTGCTACAATCCTACCACACAATGTACCTATGTCACCATGGATGTTACTTTCATGGAGTCTAAAAGTTTTTACTCTTCATCAGCATATAATTCTTTTCTTCAGGGAGAGATAAGATATGAAGAGCAGAATTGGTGGAATTGTGAGATATTTGAAGACACCCACAACCCAGTGTCGTTTGAAGGTAGGTTAGGAGGCAGGATTAGTAATGATACTATACAAGACAGTACACAAGAAGTTGAAGCTGAAATTGTACAAGTTGAGACTGAAAATACAACACCCTCACTCTCTTCAATGTCCAACGACCTATCTCCTAAGAATATTCCTGAAGTAAGCTCTCTAAATATTCCATCTCGTGATAATAGTTCAGAAATTTCTGTTGGTTATAACTTTCCTTTCAGACATAATTGTGGAAAGCCTCCAAATCGATATTTACCAGATTTAGAGGAAAGTAGATCGAAATATCCAATTGCCAACTATATATCGACACAAAAATTGGAGGAACCTCTCAAGGCCTTTGTATAAAATTTGTCTGCACGCCATATTCCCAATGGAATACAATAGGCCTTAGAAAATCCAAAGTGGGCTCAAGCGATAAAAAAAAAGAAATAGAGGCACTACAAAAAAATAAAACATGAAATCTTGTTCCATTGTCAGAAAGAAAGAAGACAATAGGGTGTAAGTGGGTTTTCTCCATCAACATAAGGTTGATGGTTCCATTGAAAGATAGAAGGCAAGACGTGTGGTGAAAGGATATACACAAACATATGGCATAGACTATCAAGAGACGTTTTCTTCGATGACAAAGCTAAACATTGTGAGGGTCTTATTATCTTTGGCAGCAAATTTAGATTGGCCATTATATCAGTTTGATGTAAAGAATGCCTTTCTTCATGGTGATTGATGAGGTTCGCGTGGAAGAACAAGCACTTGCATTTTTGAAATGTTTGGATTGTCGGCGTCCGAAGAATTGAGCGTAACTTTTGCATACGGTGTCCGTTTTGGGCCCATAAGTACTTTTCGAAAAGGTAGCGACCATTTTGGATTAAACTCACAACTTTGCCGTGATGTATGAGGGATTTTGGCCTTTTGTGATCGTTTATTGGGTCAAAATCGCATTTCATATTTATTAGTTCATCTTTTTTTAATATTTCTTATTTTTGTGTTGTAGCCTAGCCCATCTAGGGGCTACTGGTCCAGTAGTTTACCTAATTCTTGTCATATTTAAAACCCCAAAAAACATGTGTCTGTTTTCTTGGTTGTTGAAGAAATAAAAAAGTTGTTGCTTCTTGCATCAATCCGTGAGAGCGAATATTTGTTTGAGTTTATAGATCAGATCTACATCAGTGATTTTGAAGAAGAGGTTTATATGGATGTTCCACCAGGATACAATGTTTTTTCAAAATCAAGGGTTGTATACAAATTGCAACGATCACTATATGGACTAAAACAATTTCCCCACACATGGTTTGGTCGTTTTAGCTTGGCTACGAAGAAACGTGGTTTTCAACAAATCAACTCAGATCATACTTTGTTCTTGAAGAATAGACAGGGAAAGTTAACAGCTCTAATAATCTATGTGGATGACATGATTATTACAAGAAATGACTTGAAAGAGATTGACATGCTTCAAAAATTAGCAAATGAATTTCAAATGAAGAACCTTCGGGGCTAAGATATTTCTTAGGGATTGAAGTAGCCAGATCAAGAAAGGGTATATTTCTTTCCCAAAGAAAATATGTGTTAGATTTATTATCTGAAGTGGGTCTTCTTCATAGTAAATTAGCCGATACCCCAATTGCTCAGAATCATAAGCTTGGAGAATACCCAAATCAAGTCCCAACTAATAAGGAGAGATATCAAAGATTGGTTAGAAAACTAATTTATTTATCCCACACTCGACCTGACATTGCTTATGCAGTGAGCACAGTGAGTCAATTTATTCACTCACCAAGTGAAGAGCATATGAATGCAGTAATTCAAATTCTCCAGTATTTGAAATCTACACTAGGGAAAGGACTTATGTTCTTCAAGAACAATCATCTCAATGTCATTGGCTATACCGATGCAGACTGGGCTGGTAGCATATCTGACAGGAAGTCTACATCAGGTTACTTCACATTTGTAGGAGGCAATCTTGTCACGTGGAGAAGCAAGAAACAAAAGGTGGTGGCTTCATCAAGTGCCGAAGCTGAGTTCAGAGGCATAGCCAAAGGACTTTGTGAACTCCTTTGGCTTAGGATGTTACTAACTGAGATTGGCTTTGCACCCAAATCTGAAATAAACTTATTTTGCAACAATAAGGCAGCCATTGACATCTCCCATAATCCAGTTCAACATGATACGACAAAGCACGTTGAAGTGGATTGACATTTCATCAAGTAGAATCTCGAGTCCAAGATAGTTCTCTTGCCATTAGTGAAATTATTCAAGTTCAATTAGCGGATATCTGACAAAGGATGTCACCAGCAAGGTCTTTCACAACTCGTTTAATAAGTTGGGCATATATGATATCTATGCACCAACTTGAAGGAGAGTGCTGGCGTGAGTTGTCAATATACCATATTGAAATATGGTAGGGACGGGTATTCCCCAGTTGTAATGTAAAATTCCTATTGTTTAGCTAGTTTCTTGGCCTAGAATATCTCTCTTTATTTTGCTCTCTACACTATATATGTATATGATTGTATTCATTCTAAAAAATATAATAATAATAATCCATTTGTTGTCAGCCTTCAGGTGTCGTCGAACTAGACCTTAGTTGTTTGAGATAGGCTCAATTTTGGGAATCTCCTTCTACACTATTTCAAGGTAGCTGAAAGCTTTATCAAGTTGAATTTATGGGATTGTTTATTTAGATGAGGTTTTTTCATGTAATTTTTAGCCCAAATTCATCTTTATCTATTGGATATTGATTTTTATGTTTAAATATGTATAAATTATTACCCAGTTCTTAATGATTTTTATTCAATCGCTTGTTTAATTATGTAACAACTGGGGAATTCGGGGATAAAACTTTCCAAGCAAAAAGGGTAAATTTGTGGTCCTAAATCCATTGCTAAGGAAGTGGCATTTGTTGGTGAAGTGACCGATTTCTTGAAGAATTTTGGTGCAGAGATTTTAAAAGTTGATTGAATTGTTATGTATTTGTTTGGTTGATGAGAGTGGAGGTAGTTTCCATGGAGTATCTTTGGCTTAAAGCTTAATTTCCCTAACAAACTTTATATTTATCTAGTCTAATTTGTGGATATATATATGTATCAAAAGTTCTTTCTTAGACAAGGATTCCTCTAAACTATTGTAGGTGTTTGTGGGTTCAATAGACCTTTGAAGTAGAAAAGATTTAGTTTTCCATATTCTTCATTCATTATTGAGTAGATAAAGAATGCAAACACCAAAACCAAGGTGATTGTCCCTCATGAGTTTATATTCTATTTGTGGTATTGCACTAGAGGAAATCTTTGAAATTCCCTCCCCCCGCCTTAAATATTTCTTGTAACCATATTCATTACCAAGTTCTCAATTAATTTCTCAATAAATTGCAATACTTTGAAGGAGTTTGTGACTGTTCCAATTTTACCCATTTTAATTCAGGTTTGAATTAATTTTTTGTAATTTCAGTTTGTGTGGAACTTTATTGTGAAAATGTACCTAATTGAAACTTCATTTATTTGATTTCCTAATATAATTGTTTTTCACTTCATTTTTATTATGTTTTAACAGATTATAACTTAATAGTGTTGATATATATTATCACGGATAAATTTGGGCACACTTATCAACATTATATTGTCATCTTAAATTTAGAATATTTTAAATTATGTCCATTAGTGTTTTTTAGATGATTTATTTAGATTTTTTTTATAGAGTTTCCGAGGCATATCGACATGGTGCAAGCCAATGCGGGGAATCTAGAAAAAGGTCACATGTCCTCACAAATGTTGCAAAAACCTATTCCACCAACAATTTGATGTAATGTGTGGACATTTGATCATTAATGGCGTGGATCCTATGTATACTACCTGGGTGTTTCGTGGTAAAAATCAAATGCAGCATCATTGCTTCCTTAAGATGTAGAAAATGTAGCAACGTATAGGATGTATAAAGATGTTTTTTTTAGGATGACAATATTGTAGAACGTGAGAATGAAGATAGAGAGAAAGAACTTTCAAAGTTATATGACGACGTTGAAATTTCTTTATATCTTAGTTGCACAAAGTATACAAGGATATTTGCAATCGTTGTCATATACAAGCTTAAAGCTACACACGATATATCGGATAATATGTTGGAGTAACAGTATACGTACTGCAAATTACCTTGATCAAAAAGATCGAGTTACGGGAACAAACAATTCTAGAAATTAAAATAACGAAAAATAACAAAATATTGTTTTTTTAATGAAACAAACAAATAAAAAGCACAAAAATAAACTAAATCACTTTTCGGAAATGATGCCAAAATTTGGGAAGTGCTATCGTAGACACCTCAAATTAAAACTTAGACTCCTCAACACTAATGCAGTAGTGGAAGTAAGGGTTGATCCCATTTTTTATACTATATTAACAAGAATGAGGGGGGTTTTGGTTATAATGCAATCAACTTTAAGAAAAACAATTAATGGCAATGCAAATTAATGAATTTGATGAAATAAGTATAACGAACCTTGAGCTAAGTAAAATTCCACCGTCGAAGATTCACGACTGGTCGTTGACCTACATATAATTATTAATTCACATTTTCAGCATTCATTGCTGGAAATAATTTCCTATTTCTCCTTAATTGTAATTAGTTAGAAATCAAACACTCTAATTAACCCTAATTATTAAACAACTCTAAACAAGTGCTAAGATTTAATTTAATAATAGCCTTACGCATTAGAGAAATTGCTAAACTAGATAACACAATCACAAGCGATTGCATTTAACCCATTCAAACATGCTTCCTAAGATTCAATTATCCCTAACGCAGCAAATCATCAAACCCTAGTTGTTTCACAAGTTAAAGGGATCAAACATTTACAGATTTAATATTTAACTTAGCTATAGATTGTAACGCATGATAAACTAATAGGTCTGTTAGCAATCAAACATAACAATCATAAAATTATGTGCCGACGAACATTTAATACTGAAAATATGAATTAAACAATGAAAACTAGATGGATCTCACGATTATAATGACTCCATGGCTTCCGTTACCTTTGATCAAGTACAAAGAATTAGTTATACATCATGAATCCTAGAAGACAAAGAGAAAAAAATATGTATGGAGGCGTGCATGTGTGTTTTGGGATGATCTAGGATTTAAACAAGGTAAAGGAGTTTTATTTCCATAAGTGTTTGATAGGAATTAGGAAACCAAACTTTCTATGCCAGAATTCTTCTATGCGACCGCATGTTTATTGGTCTTGCAATCGCAATTGGTGAGATCGTCGATCTAGTGTCCCTAAAGCAATCAATAATAGAGGAAAAATAATTAGTATGACATGAGCTTTTACTCCCTCTAGCCCAATAATGTTGAATCAATGGAAGAATGGTAAACATTTGTCAATGAATGCAATTCTCAAATATTTAAGGTAAGCTTCGAGTGCTTTTGTACATTGACAGTGCTTTGCAACAAACTTTTAGAATGTTTATACAGTACTAACTGATTTTGTGGGAAAAGAATGAAAGATTCAAAAAGATGAGAACAAGTCAAACTATAATGCATATAAGAAGTAAAAAGGGCTTTGCTTGCTTAAAAGCTGAAATGGTAAAAAATTGTTAAATTAAAATTTGAATTTGTTAAAAAATTATAATTTTTACAAACTAATTTGTTTGAAAAATTTATAAATGTTTACAAACTATAACACATATGAAATATGTAAAAGGCAACGTGCTAAAAGAAAAGACCATGATTCCATAACGAGAGATAATGTTTATATTCAAGGAAATACCTAAAAAATGGTGAACCTATTAATAAATCAGCCGAGGTAACAATATTACTTTTAGTAATTTTTGATCATTTAAAGCTTATATTTATAACTTCAGCCCACCAATATATTTACTCATATCATAACAAAATAAAAGCATATTCTAAGAGTTAACCACTTGTCCAAGTGAACGCGCCCTCAAAGATGAAAGTGTTGCAAGAGTACTTGGTCCAAAACATTGAGGACGAGTAAAAGGTCTTGTTTTCGGTGCGACTTCTTCAAAGTTGAATGGTATGGTGCACAGTCATAAATTGCAAACTCAAGTCCAAAAATTGAGAGATGAAAATAAAAAATTAAAAGCTTTGTTTCAAGTGAAGAGTAAAAGTGCTGAACAAGAAGATAATGTGAGTGGAAAACAAGAATCAATGAATGTTATTCGAAAATATATATAGTTTCTATATTCAAAATAATAAATTGTCCATTTGGATATGAATTTTACAGCCTAGAGACAGAAGCTTGAATGGTTCAGATAGCCTTCAAAATAAGAAATGCAAATTATTATCTTGGTTAGGGAAAGTTGATATTGTTGCAAAAGGTGAAATCGTATCAACAAATCCAAGTATCTAGTACGTCATGTACCCCTTAGTAATGAATGTTGGAGAGTTTGGGTTAATAAAATGATTGATAATATCAGCTTATATCGTCCCACACGTGAGCTTTTTCTTTTTGAAGATTCATTAGGAAGTACGATTGGATGGCCAATAAGGTACAACGAAGTGAATTCGTTATAATCATAACAACGGTATTCTTAAATTCTTTTATATTTTAATTCCATTTACATTTACATTCAATCTCAATTAAAGATTAGGTTGTTTAAATCAAGAAGTTGATGGGTGATTTATTTGAATTGAACATTAGGTTTTTATTTGGTTGCCAATATTATTATTTATGTAAAATGGTTTAAAATCATGACAGCATTTGACGGAAATTACCTCAGTAATTGATGCTTATCTTCATAGTTCTATCTTCTTCTTCAAAGAGTTCTCCTGTCATATGTTGTTACGTAATTCATATGGACTTCTTCACACATGCCATGATGAAGTTTTGCAAGGGTTGTTTTTATGTGTTGATGTTTTATGGCTCTATATGTTAGTATTCTAGTCGTACACTTAATCATTTTTTGTAATTTATGGTGTTTATAAATGTATTTTGTTAGAGTTTATATGTTAATCAAATTCTCTTTATAATTCTACTAACAATATATTCAAGTAATTACTTGTCATATGTACTATGTTGATTAGATAAAAGTTAACATATATCTCAATATACTTTTGATTTACATAATCACTCAAAGTTTATTAATTATACCCTTATTATTTTTGTGGTGTGCGGGGAGTTGATATTTTATGGGATAGCTTAATTGTCGGTCAAAGCTTAATTTCGGTCAAAGAAGTAAACTTCGATGTGTTATAATCATTTTAATATGAAGTAGTAGTCTATAATTTTTGAGAATTGTTGAGATGAATTTTACATTGACATATTGTATTGAACCTTACTCAATATTTTTATTTATTGAAACAATGGAAAACTTGACGATATATGGATTAGTTTTGTTTTATAATTATTATAGGTTAGCTGGTAGTGATGAAATAAAGAAACAACTTCTAAAAAATTAAATTGATGTTTACGGGGAGTTTAGGAATGCTATAAATTTAACAAATTTTTCATGGCGTGCTACTAAGAATGCCGTGAACTCCATAACTTTTATATGACGTCCAATGGCAAGCCCTAAAAATTATCTCACATTTTATGAAATACATTCAGTGAACGCCATAAAAGGTAGGAACTATACGGCTTAGATGTTAACACGTTGTAAAAGTGTACTTTCTATGGTGTGCCAATGAATGCCATAGAATTAATAATGACATTTGCTATGTGGCGTACTTTCCACACAATAAAAAATAAACCACTTTTTAAGGCATTGCTTTATACAGTATTTTTTCATATGCCGTATAGATTTATATACAACATGCATTGCATGTTGTAAAAAATAAACTTTGTTGTATTGATCATTATTACTTGAAATCATGGTTGATGTTCTAAATTATGTGATAAATATTGATGATTATCTAGTCTTATCATAATATTTTAGATAAGTTCTATCTACTGTGGAAGAGTTTGTTTTATTTATATTGTAACTCTTATTTGAATCCTACAAATATGTAATATTGGTTCTCAATGAAGTATACACTTAAATTTTGACTCTCTATTTATTTTCTTATATTTCTCTTTTGTTTATTTAATTTTATAATACATTATCAGCACGAAGAAACTCATGCAAAATAGAATAAAAATTGGAGATTAATAGTGCATAATCTCTATATGGCATACTTCGCACGCCGTAAAAAATATACCACTTTTTACGGCATTGTTTTATATGCCATTTTTCGTACACTATAAAAAGTTATTTACGACATACAATGTATGCTGTAAAAAAAAAAAAAAAAATTGTCGTAGTGAGCACTCATCAATATTACTTGAAATCATGGTTATCGTTCTAAATTATGTGATAAATATTGATGACTATATAGTCTTATCATGATACTTAGATAAGTTCTATCTAATGTAGAAGAGTTTGTTTTATTTATATTGTAACTCTTATTTGATCAGTTTTCAATGGTCCGATCGTCATGAAATTTGGACAGAATGATAAAAATACATTGATATTTAAATCCAATGTTTATGATAAAAGACCTAACGGTTCAGTTGTAAGAAATAATTACCTAAACAATAGTGAATTTTTAAAGTATCACAAATTTTTTTAAATTTATAAATTTGAAAAATATGAGTTTTGTCAACTAATAAAGATTAGTTAAAGCTTTTCTATAAAAGATTAAATTTTATAATATATCATATTTATGAAGTTTTTGGTCGGTTAAATCATTTGATTGAACTGATACCCTTGAAGAAGCATATGTTACTATAATGAATAGTAAACAACTCCCGAAGAGCATGATATTATAATTTAAATACTTCAGACTAATAATAGCCTATTATTCCAGAAGAAGCATACTAGTATATTGAATTAGTGTACTAAAAATAATCAGTTGTTGTAGAACAAAACACGATTCACATTTTAAATATTGTAGAAGAATATTGTAGAACAATTTGGACTAATTTATACAAATCAATATTTTAAAATATTATTATGTTGTTGTAGAAGAAGCATAACCAAGTATGAGATTTCAAATCTTATTCAAAGCTCTAGAAGACTCAATATTGCGTTATGTTGACCTATGGTTTATAATTTTAAAGTGTTGATTATAGCAAACAAGTTAATACTTTTTACTAACAATTGAATTTAAAGTAATTATAATCTTCAAAGCAGTTAGTGGAAAACTGGTCAGTCTTCATCAAAAGATCAAAATCAAAACTATCACAAATCAGACTCATGAAAAATGAACTAGATCAAGAGCTTAAGGGCCAAACATCAAAGAAAGATGAAGATGAAAATCAAGATTAAGATCAAAGACTAAAATTATTAGTTTGAATGTAAAGGTACTAATATTATGATATTTAGCAATGAATGATAAAAGCTCAACAATCATTTTTTGCACTAAAAGCTATTTTGATCAAAAGTAAAATTGATTTTCAAAATGATGTTTGAGTTTAGATCATATTTTCAAAATATTATTTACCTTGAAAACTAGTTAAAAACACCTTCCAAATTTCTATATTTTTCAAAAATTCGAATAAGATCAAACGAGGTCAAAAATGGAAAAATCGGCCAAAACAATCGAATGTCCAGTCTGAGCATGTGGACATCCAAATGCTCGTCCAGTTTTTTCCTAGAAAATTTTGCAAAATTTTCTCTGTAAATTCATGAAAGAAGGACATCCGTTTCGTCAACGGGAACTTCTGGTTGATGCAACAGTCGAATTTTTAACTGTTAGATTTCACAAGTATACCAACCATTTTGGTTTTCTGGATCCAAAGATGAACATTCGGATAGTTATCTAGTTCAACATAGAATTTTTCTTTCTCAGCTCTATAAATAGCATCACTCTTTCCATTGATCACAAGACTTTTAAGAACATTAAAGTGAGATATATTTTGAGAGAATTCTTTGAGCTTACATTTGCATTCTTTCATTTATTTCTTTATATCAAAAAATTAATTGGTTGAATAAAACTTTTTAATCATCATCTTCATTTTTTTTCCTCTTTTGATACTTAACTTAGCAATCTTTCATAAAAGAGAGATATATTTTGAAGAAAATCTTTAAACTTACATTGTATTTAATTCTTCTACTCTTTTTTATCAAAATTTTCATTGATTGAATTAAACTTGAAAAATCATTATATTCAACGAAATTTTTCCTCTCTCTCTTTGTACCTAATTTACTGTGATTTTCATTAAAAAAGAGAAATATTTTGAGAAGATTTTTGAACTTACATTGTACTTATTTCTTCTTCATCTTTTAATTGAAAAACTTGGAAATCATCATATTCATCAAAACTCTCTCATCTAATACTTTAGCCATCATTCATTGATATTCATCGAAATGTTAGTCTCCCTTAGTACTTATTTCATTTGTATTATTTATCGAAAGATGAATTCATTGTAAATTTATTTTATTACAATCGGCGGTTCATGATCATAAATCACTGAAAGCATTGTAAAGGGTTGGATTGCATCATAAGTCGATCAATATAGTGAAAAGGCCTTGCTCGGTCGAAGAGCTTGGTAACAGAAGATGTAGAACGTTGCTTTGGATCAGACCTCCCCAATTATATCGTTTGCAACTTTTGTTCCCTTTTCCTTATTGCTTTTGTATTTATGCTTATTGTTTGAATTAATTTATTTAGCCTTTATTTGTTTGAATTTAGTTTAATTCTTTGAAAAAAAATTAATGACCAATATACCACCTCTTGGTTAGTTATTTTTAGGCTATCAATTGGTATCAGAGCTAAGTACTCATATTTAAAGATTTCACAATATTGAGTAATGGTTAATCACATTCTTCAAAATGTTGAAGGCATTTTACTAATCATCCTCCTTTTTTTTGATAGCACACATTATAGTTGTTGGAAAGGTAGGATGATTATTTATATTCAATCTATAGATTGTAATGTTTAGGAAATCATTGAATTTGGTTCCTATGTGCCTAAAACAGGTATTAAAGAAGATGGTAAATCGGACCAAATAATTTCAAAACCTAGAGTAGAATATGATGAAGAAGATGAAAAAAATAATCATTGAATATTAGAGCCAAGAACATACGTCATTGGGCCTTAGATAAGAATGAATTTTATGATATTAGCACATGTGATTTCATTTTTGATATATGGCATGCTTTAGAAGTCACACACTTGTGCACTAGAAAAGTAAAATAAACCAAAATAAATATTTTGATTAAAGAATTTGAAAGTTTCGTTAAGAAATAAAATGGACATATTATTGATATGATTACTCGTTTCACTAATAATGGCCTATAAGGCTTTAATTGAAAATTTAATAATAGTGAACTTGTAAGTAAAATATTTAGGTTTTTTTTTTGAAAGATTGGAGTTCATTGAGAACATTGATAGAAAATACCAAAGATATCAACACACACCCATTAGAAGAGCTATATAGAACATTGATGACATATGAGCTAAATTGCACCAAGACAAAGGAGAAACCAATGAAAAGCAAAGAAAAAGAAAAATGATGTATTGCTTTAAAGACAGTAATGGATGACGGCAATTCATGACCTAGTTCTTCTTGGAAAAAATTGGAGTCTTCGCAATAATTGGCGATTTCAAAAGAAAGAAGAAAAGGGCGATGAGAAAAGTAATAAGATTGTTTGACATGATTGTGACAAATACGGTCACAAACGAGAAAAGATTTATGAAAAAAATGTACTCCAAGTTACATGAGATGAGAGTGATGATTACGATCATGATGAAAATGAAAGTCAAGAGGAAATCGCCAACATATGCTTCATGGCTATTGAAAATGAAGTAAATTCAAATCAAAATTGTTCATATGATGAATTATTTACCTCTTATGATAAATTCTAGAAGAATTGGAGAAACTTACTCTTAATCATTCTATTCTGAAAAAGAAAATTTTTTTTGTTGGAAAATGAGGTAAAAGCCTTTTGAAAAGTCAAAACGATTGTGAAAAAGAAAAAGTCAATTACAATTCTTTAATTAAAGAGAATTCCACTTTACAAGAAAAGATTTTAGATTTAACTCAAATTGTTCGCAAATTTATGCAAGGCAAGAAAATTTTGATTTAATGCTTTGTAAACAAAAATGTGTTTTTGGTAAAGGAGGAATTGGATACAAACCATTTTTAAAACAAAAGTTTCCTAAAAAATTCTTTGTTAAAGCCACTACTTCCTTTATTCCAAATATTATATATAGTTTTTGCAATAAATATGGACATGTATCTTTTAATCATTCAATCAAAAAGAAGTTGTACTTTGAAAGCAAATTCAAGTTGATTCAAAATTCGAAAACACTAATAACCGAGGACTCAAAGTTAAATGGATACTAGCGAATAGAAATTAAATTATTTTTGTAGGTACAAAAGACGATAAGGAGCAAATGGTTCTTGGATACTGAAATGTCAAAGCATATGACCGGAGATCAAGTTTTATTGTCGAGCTTCAAAATAAAGAATGGTGGTCATGATACTTTTTGAGATAATGCAAGGGAAAAATCATTGGCATTAGAATTAATGGTAACCATTCATCTCCCTCTATTGAAAATGTTATCTTAGCAGATAACCTTAAATATAAACTACTTATATCAAGTTTGATTCTCCGAAGTACCTTATTAAGGATACTACATCAAAATATGTAATGTTTATAGGAAGTTGAAGTAAGAATGTTTATGCCATAAACATAGAGTTTAAAGTTAAGAAAAATGTTTATCAAGTTTAAAAGATGACACTTGATTGTGGTAGAAAAGTTTAGGTCATGTTGGTATGGACCTACTTTAAAATACAATATTCAAAAATTGTTTCATTAAAGGTTTGTAAATTTGAAATTTGAGAAAAAAAAAAAAACAAAACTTCTAATTTCAAATTTGCAATGCATGTCATTTTGGTAAACAAGTGAAGAACTCTATCAAATAAAACCAATATTTTTGGACCAAAGATCTTTATAAATTCTTCATATGGATCTAGAACCATGTGCTTAAGTGTAAACATTATGCTTTTGTCATTATTGATAACTTTTCTATATTTTCTTAAGTCCTAATTTTAAACCTAACTGATGAAGCTTTGAATGCATTTGAACATTTTTGCAAGAATGTTCAAAATAAAAAGGTATAAAGTGTTACTACTATTAGGGGTGATCATAGTGCAGAATTTGAAAATATTGCATTTAATGATTTTTGTAAAATTAAGGTTATGAACATAATTTATCGGCTCCTAGAACGGTAAGAGGAATAATCTCACATTGCAAGAAATAGCTCGGATATGCTAAATGAAAATAGTTTACTAAAATATTTTTTAGCCAAAGCCGTTAACATTATTTGCTATATTGTGAATAAAGTATCAGTTTGTCAAAAGAAAATCAAAACTCCATATGAACTTTGAAAAGTGGAGTTTTCAATATCGGTTACTCTAAAGCATTTGATTGTAAATATTTTATCGTGGTACTAAAGAAAATGTGAGAAAAATTGATTCAATGTTTGATATTGGAATCTTTCTTTGACGTTCATCAACTCGCACAGCTTATAGAGTTTTCTTTTTAACAGAAGAACTTTAGTCATTGAAAAATTCATGCATGTAACATTTGATAAAATACTCCTTTGATCAAGAGAAAGGTATTGTAAATGATGTAGGTTTGGAAATTCTTTTTTGAGCAAATGAATATTTAGAATCAAAATAAGGAAGATCCTAAAGATGTTGAAGATCAACATGAGGAAGAAGCAAATGTGCAACAAGATGAAGAAGAATCTTCCAAAGTAGAAAGATATGAATCTTTGCCTAAGGAATGGTGTCAAACAAAATATGCCATAGACATGCACAATGAGTTTAAATGAGAGAATTGAAATCAATGAACACTTCAATGAGCTCATCAATCAAATTAGATAAAGATGATTAAGGTACTTCTAGAAACATAACAAAATATTGGGGTATGATCGGATCTTTGTTTTACTTAATCGCAATATATTTAGTGTGTGATTATGTGCTAGATTTCAACCCTATAGTAAAAAATCACATCTTGGTGCCATAAAATGATTTTTTCAATATCTTAGTAGAACAAAGACATTATGTCTATGGTATCTAAAAGCACTCAAAAATGGGGATATTGTATTAGAATTTGTGAATACGGAAAATCAATTGGCCGACATTCTCACTAAACCTCTAACACTTGATAGATTTTCATATATCCAGTGAGATTGGTAATTATTGATGAATTTGAAGTATGTATCTAAACTGAATTCATACTAAGTGTTCTCATATGATTGATTCTACCTGCATCATTTGTTGAAATTTATATAAATTTTACCTAAATGATTATTCATTTGTCATTTAGTTACTCATGTTTTGATTAGTATTTTACTATAAATGTGATTATTATCCTCTTGTTTAAATTTGGAAATATTTGGCATCTTGTACTTAATTGAGAGGGAATATTATTATTTCCAATTATTGATTCAAAGTTTTGATCTTATGTGTCATACGCTTGCTCTCATATGTCCTACCTTATGCTAAAAGGGGAAATTTAGACAAGCACTAAAAATGGGGAAAATGAGTGAGATGATATGCTTTAAATGATTAAATGATACACTTTGAAATCATCTACTATTTGATATGTTTTAAAATATATGACAGTTTATAAAAGATATGGAGAATATGCTTTAAATATGAGATCTTTATTCCTGACTCCTTGTTGATATTACTTCACTAATCTTCGTGTTTGTCCTAATCAAAATCAAAAAAGGACATTGTTGATCTATGGTTGATTATAACCTTAAAGCTTTGATAATAACAAACAAATTAATCTTTGTTTACTAACAACTGAATTAAGTGATTATAATCTTCAAAGCATCCAGTGAAAATTTGATCGATCATTGTGAAAAGAACAAAATCAGGGCTATCACAAATTGGATTCATAAATAATGATCAAGTTCAAGAGCTTAAGAGTCAAACGTCAATGAAAGATCAAGATCAACGACTAACCTTCGTACTACAAATGTAAAGGTAATAATACTTTGATATTTAGTAATGAGAGACATAAAGCTCAAAAATCATTTTGTGTACTGAAAGCTGTTTTGATTATCTCTTGCATAAAATGTTTTGATCAAAAGTAAAATTGATTTTTAAAATGGAGTCCAAAATGGGAAACTTGGTCAAAACAATTAGACATCCCGTCTGAGTATATGGATATCCGAATGCCCATCTAGTTAGTCATCCAGTTCTTGAGAAAGTTTTACAAAATCTTTCTCTATAACTTCATGAAAGGTGGACGTTTAGTTGATGCAACGGTTGGATTTTTTGACTGTTAGTTTTCATATGCATAACGACTATTTTGGTTGTTCAGATCCAAAGGCCGATGCTGGTTTGTTGTCCGGTTTGACAGAGTACTTTACTTTTTGAACTTTATAAATATCATCACTATTTCTATTCTTCAGAAGACTTTTAAGAGCATCAAAGTGAGATATATTTTGAGAGAATTGTTTGAGCTTACATTTGTATTTTTTTCATTTATTTCTCCATATGAAAAACGTTTATTGATTGAATAAAACGTTTTAATCATCATCTACATCAAAGCTTTTAATCTCTCTTTCGATACTTAACTCATTGCTATCATTTATAAAAGAGATATATTTTGAAAAAATTCTTTAAGCTTACGTTGCATCTAATTCTTCTACTTTATCAAAAATTTTGATTGATTGAATAGAATTTGAAAAGTCGCATATTCATCAAAGATTTTCATCTCTCTTGGTACCTAATTTATTGTTATTTTCATTAAAAGAGAAACATATTTTTGAGAAGATTTTTGAAGTTACATTGCACTTATTTCTTCTTATCATCTCATTGAAAAACTTTCATTGATTGAATTAAACTTTGAAATCATCATATTCAGCAAACGTATTCTCATCTAATACTTGAGCTATTATTTATTGCTATTCATAGAAGTATTAGCCTCTCTTAGAAATTAATTTATTTGTACCATTTATTGAGTGAGAAATTCATTATAAATTTATTTTGTTATACTTGTAGGTCATATCGAGGTCCCGTAAAGCTCAACAGTGTGGTCAATATTGTAGAAAGATTGATGCTCCTTATTTGTAAGTCTCCAGAAGCATTATAAAGAGTTTAATTACACCATAAGTCAATTAATATAATAAAAATACCTTACTCGTGTCTGAGAGCTTGGTAATGGCGAACGTAGACCATTGCTTTGGATCGAAGCTCCACAATTATATTATTTGCATCCTCTATTCCCTTTTATTTATCGCTTTCATATTTGCGCTTATTATTTGAATTAATTTGTTTACCCTTTATTTGCTTGAATCCAGTTTAATTCTTCGAAAAAGTTTTAAAGAGCAATTCAGCCCCTCTTGTTTAGTCATTCTTGAGCTATCTTATTATTCTTGAAGATTAACTTTTGATAAGTTTGAGTTTGATAATTATGTTAATGCTCTTGGAGAAGCATAACTTAAATGCAAATAATTCATTATTCTATAATAATATTTGATTATTTCGAAGAACAGTTTGTGCATATTAATATTCTAGAAAAGCCATTACTGTGTTATATAGGAGAATAAATTTTACTAAGGGTAATAATTTGTTCCCTAATAACTTAAAAGAAGCATTCGATGTTTCTAAAATGTGTGTCATGATTGATACAATGTAGATATTGGAACAATTGAAACAAATACTGAATTAAAAAATGTTCAATTACTGAATGTATTATTGTTTGGCATAACCAGGTGGACAATCACTTGATCAATAATGTAGCAAAATGAAAACTGAGATGAACATTTATTGAAGAATTAGAAAATTCTTCAATATAATAATATCAATTATCATATATAATGTTTGTTCTCTTTATTAAAAATTATTCATTAACCATTATTAACTAAAATAGAGTTTGAATTACATATATCTCTATAAATTAATTAAGTGATATATGGGATTACGTTACCCTCTATGTTGACCATCTAATTTTTTTTAATTATTATTATTTTTTTGAATGATGTTCATAACCCAAAGTTTACAAAACTACTGGTTAAATTTTAAATTATGAGCATAATTTTCAAATTATACATTCAAGACGGTGTGCTTTGTTAATGTGAGCCTATCTCTTAACCTTTCAATTTGACTAAACAATTTTCTCCGCTTTAGGGAAAGAAATTAAAAGGCTGAAAGTAATGTACAAATGCATCATTATATTATCTAGATATTCATAAGAGATAATACGAACCAGATGTTCGAAAGAGAATCCATTTACATATATTCATTAATCAAAGAGATCAATAATATATCACACAACAATTTTAAATGCTCCAACTCGAATTGACATTCTAGTAGAACAATTGTTAACATAGTATTTGATATATATACACACACATTTATGTGCATACATATATAAATATGTGTGTGTGTGTGTGTGTAGACATATATCAGATGTGTATATATTAGAATAATGTCCATATTTTTTACATTTCCAGCAAGTAACATTGTTTTTTCTTGAAAATCTTTTCTTTTGAAATTTCTTTTTACAATAATTTTTTGAATAAGAAGGCTTTTTAAAATACTTTTCTTTTGAATAAACTTATCTTTTTGAAAAAAAAATTTGATTTTGTTTTTAATGGAGGAATAACTTTCTCAAATCCATATTGTTCACAGAATAATCCAAGTTCTTTGCGACTATCCAATCTTTCTATTTGCAATTTGGATTTAAGCTTGAATTTATTACAGAGAGCTAATCCTTCTCTGTTTGCGCACACGCGTATATATATATACACACACACACACACACACACACACACACACACACACATATATATATACATATATATATGTATATATACATATACACACACACACACACACCCAGATTTTTTGATATTTTTAACAAGCAACATTGCTTTTTCTTGTAAATTTGGAGGAGTATTTTTTGGATAATAAGGAGGAACTTTTGAAAATTGAACTTTTTTGCCATGAAGTTTACTGAATTGAGGAATTTCGTATCAATAAATTGAGATTCAATATCGTCAATAGTATTGATATTATTTGAAGTAGATGATGACAATATTTTTGATAACTAAGTAGCAAGTTCTTTAAGAATATTAATTTTAGTTTTGAGATCATTTTTAGGTTTAGCCTCATATCTGTTAATAAAACTCGCTCTATTGGCTTAATACCTTTTGAAGAGGATGATATCTCAGGTTCAGAATTTATTTCAATTCTATTAAGCTGAGAACAGACATATTGAAGAACTACATTTGTGTAGTTATTTTGAGCTTGAATATTTTTTATATCTTTAACAACAACTTGAGATTCCTCAGGTCATTCTTTGAAAGGAGATACAAGAACTTCAGTACTTCTATGTGGAATTACTATCTCTTACAAAGGAGGATGAGAAGATTGAATATTCTCACAAGAAGTAGTTTTCCAAGTCTTCTATGGAATATCTGAAGTTTGAATAGAATTTTTCTTCTTTGATTTGAAGAAACCTTTGAAAAGGTATGTTTTTTATTGAAAATTTTGAAATAGCACATAATGATGATTGACCTCTAACATTTCTGAACTCAAAGTCTTTGACTTTCCATTGGAAATCGTACATCCATCAATAATTGTTTCATTCTCGAAATCCTCATTAAGAGTATGTCGAACACCTATTTCAGCAACTTGTTTTATGTAACTACCACAAAAATGCATACATTCATTGGCTAAATAGCGTTCTGCTATGCAACCCTAAGGTCTTGAACGATTTCTAACATATCCTTTAAGTGTTTTCATAAAACTAATTCACCATATAATACACATAAGATATCTAACTAGTTAGAAGAAAAAGTTTGAATACCTAAAAGAATATAATAGTAATTTACCTTTCAAATGGGTACATCCAACAATATTGTACATGTCCACCATTACGAACCTCACGCCCAAGGTGGATGGTTAAATGAATCATTATGCCAAAAAAAAGATGGGGGGGGGGGGGGGAAATACCTTTCTAGCGTACACAAAGCCACAAAAACATCGTCCTCAAGCTTTTCTAATTTATTTTATCAACGACTCTTTAACATATTTCGTTGAAAATGCGCATCGTCGAAAAATTGAATTTCTTGGTGCTCTAGGTAAAAGTCTTCTTAATGTAACGGTAACAATTGTTGTATGAGCACATGACAATCATGAGACTTCAGATTTAAAATCCTATTATTAGCTAAAATGTTAGAGCTATAACCACTAGATAATTTTAAATCAAACAGCCTCTTAAAAAGTAACTTTTTCTCTTTTTTGGATGGTATATATGATTCTACAGGTAGGTAATAATAAGTATTTCCTTTCAACTCTAGATGAAGATCCTTTCTGATACCCATATTAAGTAAATCCTTACAAAAATTTAGCCCATCTTTTGATTTTTCTTTCATATGCATATAATGCCAAGAATACTTTTGCAAACATTCTTCTCAACATGCATTATATCCAAATTATGACATAAAAGTAGTGTCTGGAAAATAAAAATACAAATTTAGAAAAAAAAAAAAAAGTTTAACTAGAGAAATAACTAATTCAAAATAGTTTAAAATGACTAACCTCCCAATATGGTGACTCAAAGAATATTGAAACTTTTTTTTCCATGGCCAATTAGAATACAATTTTTTCATATTTCTTTCTTTTTTCCCCTATTTTCCCCCAATTGTTGCTAACATTCTTGATTAAACACATCACTTCTCAACCGGTTCATATTTTAGGACTAGACCTATGCTCCTTTTTTCAATCAAACCAAACTTCTTTCGACCAATAAGGATAATTATATACAGGAAATCTTCTATGACCTATGTATGTAGACATACTGGACATGCTACTTCGTCTTTCATAGGATATTCTGATAAATTCCCATAAATCCGAAAATCATTAATTGTTCACATCAGCACAGCCTTTAAATTTAAGGCGGGCTTGTTAAATCCATCATATACTTCAACGCCAATATTTCCACATCTCCTTTGAGTCTTCTATTAGTGGTTCTAGATACTCATCTATATCATTTCCATGTTGCTTTGGGCCTGGGATTAATAAAGCCAATAACAAATTTTCCTTAGACATGTATATCCAAGTAGGGAGATTACATATAACTAGTATCACCAGCCAACAACTATATCTGGAACTTAGGTCACCAAAGGAATTAAATCCATCAGAAAAAGGCTAAGCCTAAGATTTCGTGGTTTTGATGCTAAACAAGGCGACTTTTTATCAATTCTCTCTCGAACGAATGAATCAATTGGATGATACATTATCGAGTGAGCTAAACATTCTTCTGAATCGTGGTATAATCGAAAAATATCGGAAAACCTTTCCAGTTATCCCTTTTTGAATCTTCTTAGTCCATTCATTAACATTCCACCGTGAATATCCACAGTCTAGACAAGTCTCCAAATTCTTTAGATCCTTTCTAAACAAACAACAATCATTTACGCATACATATCTTTCCGTACCCCATATCAAAGGTGTTCAATAAGATTTTCATTGAATTGCAACAATCAGGAAGTGTTCCCATGTGGTAGCATATCTCGGATAATATCAAGAAGTTCATTGAAATCGTTGTCCGATGTACATTGTGTAGCTTTAAACTTGTATATGACAACGATTGCAAATATTCTTGTATACTTTCTGCAACCAAGATATAAAAAAATTTGACGCCGTCATATAACTTTGAAAATTCTTTCTCTCTATCTTCATTCTCAAGTTCTACAATGTTGTCATCCTAAAAAAAAGCATCTTTATATATCCTATACGTTTCTAAATTTTCTACATTTTAAGGAGGTAATGATGCTGCATTCGATTTTTACCATGAAACACCTAGATAGTATATGTAGGATCCATACCATTAATGATCAAATGTCCATACATTATATCAAATTGTTGGTGGAATAGGTTTTTGCAACATTTGCAAGGACATATGACCTTTTTTGGATTCCCGCATTGGCTTACACCATGTCGACATGCCTTTGAAAATCTATAAAAAAAAAAAGTCTAGATAAATCATCTAAAAAACACTAACGGACATATTTTAAAATATTCTAAATTTAAGATGACAAGAGTTGATAGGTGTGCCCAATTTTATCTGTGATAATATAATATATATCAACACTATGAAGTTATAATCTGTTAAAACACAATAAAAATGAAGTGAAAAACAATTATATTAGGACATCATTGAAATCAAGTTTCAGTTAGCTAAGTTATTTTGATAATAAAGTTTCACACAAATTAAAATTACAAAAAAATTAATTCAAACCTGAATTAAAATGGGTAAAATTGGAGCAATCACAAACTCCTTCAATTACTGCAATCTATTGAGAAATTAATTGATGAGAAATTAATTGAGAACTTGGTAATGAATATGGTTAAGAGAAATATTTAAGGAGGGAGGGAGGGAGGGAATTTCAAAGATTTCCTCTAGTGCAATACCACAAACAGAATATAAACTCCCAAGGGACAATCACCTTGCTTTTGGTGTTTGCATTCTTTATCTACTCAATAGTGAATGAAGAATATGGAAAACTAAATCTTTTCCACTTCAAAGGTCTTCTGAACCCACAAGCACCTACAATAATTTAGAGGAATCCTTGTCTAAGAAAGAACTTTTGCTACATATATATCCACAAATTAGACTAGATAAATATAAAGTTAATCAAGTAAATTAAGCTTTAAGCCAAAGATACTCCATAGAAACTACCTCCACTCTCATCAACCAACCAAATACATAACAATTCAATCAACTTTTAAAATCTCTGCACTGAAATTCTTCAAGAAATCGGTCACTTCACCAACAAATGTCATTTCCTTAGCAATGGATTTAGGACCAGAAATTTACCCTTTTTTGCGTGGAAAGCTTTATCCCCAAATTCCACAGTTGTTACATAATTAATCAAGTGATTGACTAAAAATCATTAAGAACTAGGTAATAATTTATACATATTTAAAAATGAAAATCAATATCCAACAGATAAACACGTATTTGGGCTAAAAATTACATGAAAAAACTCATCTAAATAAACAATCCTATAAATTCAACTTGATAAACCTTTCAACAACCTTGAAATAGTGGGGAAGGAAATTCCCAAAATTGAGCATATCTCAAACAACTAAGGTCTGGTACGACGATGCCTGGAGGCTGGAGATTTCAATGTGAAAGAGACGAGTAAAAATGGAAGGTAGGGTGAGAGAGATGTAGCATGAGTGAGAAGAGGATGGGTTGTCCATGTTTATTTGGGCTGAAGTAATGGGTTTTAATTTTCTTTTGTTTTGGGCTTGGACTATCGTGAATTGGGGATAAAACTTATTACGGCGTACAATAAGCACGTCGTAAAAAACAAACCATTTACGGCATATTTTAAAATTCTGCCATAGTAATAGACCAATTACAGCGTGCCTTAAACGTATGTTGTAAATACTTGAAGTAATTGAATTATTATGGCATACATTTATGACACGTTGTAAAAGCAAACTTTTTGAGACATGCCTAAAATGCACACCATAAATAAATGCCATAAAATCCTACTTCTGTTGTAGTGAATCTTAGCAAGTTTCTAGATCAACATTTGTTCTTGTATTTCCTGATATTCTAATTATAAGAGTTGAAAATCTAAAATAAACTTCCCATTCTAAATCAATCTTCCTCTAAATAATGAGTGGAGGAATAATTCAAAACACAAACAATCAATTACCAAATAAATAATGCATCGAAAATTATTTAGATAATTTTGTGTATATATATAATATACACATATATGTGTGTGTGTATATATATATGTGTGTCTATAATTTTTCATCATTGTTGTTGCCTTCAAAGATAGCTAGCACATGCTAGCAGAACAACTGAGATCAACCCGCAATGGAACTGAACATAACATTGCGTGCAATCGCCCCGTACATATTTGTTGGGCCCAAAAGTAGTCAATAACTTTCATCATTACAGGTTATTAATATGTTAACTATAATAGTCAAACATCGTCTATGATGCACGATCCTAACAACTAATTTCGAAGAGATTAAGATATTATTAATGGTCACTCCACCTGGTGAGAGTTGGTAAAAAAATTTTAATTTATTTAGTGAAGCCACGTGATAATTTGGATAGTTTATACTGTCTAGCGTGATAACAAAATGGATTATTAAGTTTGACTTTTCTTCTGGACAATATGTTGGTGTAACAGTATACATTGATTTAATTAATTGAACGATTTAATTATAATTTTCATAGTTTAAAATGGATATGAGTTAGGGCGAATAATTTTGCCTGAAACCGTCGACTTCAACTTGAAGTGGACCAAACTGGTGGTTCAATTAGGTTTCAGATAAAATTGGCCTGATTGCGAGTCTTAGAATGAAAAACCTAACGATCGAGACCGTGTTCTTGCTTCTACTTCCAAAATCAAATTTTGATTCGATTGCAAAAACATTTTTACTAAACTCTCAACTCAGTCACAATTTATATGAATTTCATGAACTAATATGTGTTTTTTTTTTTTTTTTGAATAATCAATAGTTTCATTATTTGATATAATTAAAGTTTATAATGTATTTTAAGGGTACAGTTATTTCCATCCACATTTTTTATAAGTATACATTCCACTCTAAGTTCATTTCCAATATAATTTTAAATATTTTAAAAAATACTATTTACATCCACGTCATATTTAAATTTTGTTCTTATTAAATTCATTCATTTAAATACTATATATCCACATGAATTTTATATATTCATCCACTTTAAATTCATCCCTGTCATTATAAATTCGCCCAATCCCTAAAACAATAAACTCTTAAAACAAATGAATGAAATAAGAACAAAGCTAAACTGATTGAACATCAAAATTAACGTGAAATAAATTCTTTTTCTATTGAAGTTCTTAGTATTACAATGCTTCAAACAACAAATGGTAAAAAAAGAAAGAAAAAAAGTTCGATTTAGCAAGCTGAATTTTACTAACTTTGTTGGTTACAATTATTCTTCTTTCTTGATTAACTGATGAAACTGCATCAAATTCCGTTTTACATTCTTCGAAATCCAATATGATTCCCAGCACATAAATCACATTTAGGGCCACCATCACCTATAATTATATTCATGTATTTTTTTTTCTATCTATTAGGATTCTAGTTAATCATAAATGAAAATAAAATCTAGTGGATCAATTTAGAGTTATGTATTTTTATTTAATTTTGTTTATGTCTATTTAAGTAAATTTACATAGGATGTAAAATATAACGAAATTTAATTTTTAAAAGGGATGTATATATAAAAAGCGTGGATAGAAATAGTGGTACACTATATTAGAGCATAAAATAGAAGGATCAAATCAGATTAAACCAGAATCGATTGTGCACCGCTTCGATTATTTTTTTATCCATATTTTAACTATTCCTAATGAGAATCAGGTTTGATCCAATTCTGTCTTTAAGATACCAGAACCGAATTACGAATTGCCAGGTACCAGCCCTGAAGTTGAATGGTGATAAAAGGAAAATGAATTATTCAAAACAAATGACCAAGAAAGGTTAAATAAAGTAAAAAATAACAATACATAATTATAATGTTTAGTACTTCTATCAAAAATTTAATTTAGTAAGAGTAATGCTATCTATCATCATGATGATGAACGTCAGTGATGTGACAACTCATTACTTCTCACATTTATCTTTCTCTTGGATCACATTTCTTCTCTCTCTCTCTCTCCCTCATAAAAAATTGAACTGTTCAATTTCATTATTCTATATAGACTACCACATCACTAATGTTATGCCCTTATAATGAAAAATAATAGTATTCATTAGCAAACATTAGAGGGTTAATAACAATAAATGAACTAGAAGCCAATGATTTAAATGCCCCAAAAATTATATAAATATTTATTTAAGTTATTCGAATTCTTTAAACACAAATGAACTAATTAAAAATACTACCATTAATTTAATATTATTAGAGGTATAATACAACTCATGAGTCAATTATTTAAACGCCACAACAAATACAATAGTTAATCTTTAAAACAAAGGGATTAAATAATAATCGTCATGTTGATGGTGACAGTTGAATGTCAATTGGCTAATGAGTGAATATTAGGTTTAAGAAATAGTAAACTATAATTTTCCTTTGTACTTTTCTTCTATTTAAATACAAAATAGTGTATTGTAACAATCATTTAGTAATTGTAACTTAACAATTCAATATTCGTGTAAATTATCATGCCCATACATATTGTCTAAGGTTAAATTTAAATAAGTAAAAGTGCTTAATAATTTAAATCTTTAGAAAAAATGATACAATATAATATCATAGCTAATTAAAGTTCTTAAATCATTGACTCATAATTCATTTATGAAAAAAAAAAAAAACTTGCATGCATTTTATATTTAAGCATGAAATGGAACAAATACATTTAAAACTAAATTTAAATTAAAAAAAAATTTAAAATGTACGACCCGCATTTGCAAAATAACTAACCTACTTGAATTGCTCCAAAGAGCACCTACCACATAGTACAAAAAAGTTGCGTGATAAAAGAAAGCTGTGAACATGATCTACTTCACATAATCTCAATTATTTTCTAGATCCAATATGGATCTCAGTGATTTTATTTTATTTTTTTTGAAATCATAGTTTGATTCAATATTGATATCATTGGCATTCAGTTATTAAATGTATGGAGAAAGTATTCAAAGAATAGAAAACAAAACTCATAAGTCATATCAAATAATGAAGATAACATCGTTGAGTCTACATTTATAAATTTAAGTAGATAACATGTACATTATACCATTGGGCTGTTTGAACAATAGAAAAATGGCACTTTGCTAAAATAAATTATGAACAAATTGGAATAAAATTGCTGACGTAAAATTTTCTGTCGGAATTTTGGCTTGATTTTCCCATTTTGAGGGCTTTTGGTTTTTTTTTTTTTTTTTTTTTTTTTTTTTTTTTTTTTTTTAAAAAAAAAAAAAAAAAAAAAAAAAAAAAAAAAAAAAAAAAAAAAAAAAAAAAAAAAAAAAAAAAATTTTGAAAGGTACAATTCAACTGAAAAAATTGAAGTTTTTAAGAGTTTCGATCCTTAGTTTTACCTTGATCTGAGATAGCTGTTTTAGAGAGTTCTAACCATTTATTAGTTATATAAATGACCCTATTTCTAAACAATTCTTAGGGGCTTTTTTGTCATTTATATGATTTGACATTTTTCATCATTATGTTCGAAGTCATGATTAAGTGAAATTTCAAAATTTTCATTAAGTTTTTTGCTTTAGGGACATTTGTCACGTAATTCATTATGTGCATGCATGATTTTATTGTACTGAAATCTATGTAGATTTTGCTCAAGCTCGTAGAGTTAATTGTTCCAATGATCACTAAATTTAGGTTCATATTTTTTATTAGTCACTGAAATTTAAAATGTTGAGTTTTGGTCACTAAACTTAGGTTAATATCTTCAATTGCTTTATGTCTATGTTTTTTATTGATCACTGAAACTTAAAATGTCGAGTTTTGGTCACTGAATTTAAGTCAATGTCTTCAATTGCTCACTGAACTTAGGTCTATGTCTTATATTGTTTACTGAAATTTAAAATATCGAGTTTTGGTTACTGAACTTTGGAATATGTCATACGTTACTCACTAGTATAACTGTTGAACTTTGAAAATTATCGAATTTACAATGAGTAATGTACATCATTTTTCAAAGTTTAGTGAGTAATGTACAATTTTTTTCAAAATTCAGTGAGTAATATACAGTATTTTTCAAAATTCAATAAGAGAAACTCGACATTTTAAACTTCAATAAGCAATTGAAAACATGGACCTAAGTTTGATGGACCAAAACTCGACGTTTTTCAAAGTTCGGTTGTCAAAACTCGACATTTAAACTTTAGTGAGCAATAGAAGATATGGACCTAAGTTTAGTGACCAAAACTCGACATTTTAAACTTAAGTGACCAATAAAAAATATAGATTTAAGTTCAGTGACCATTAGCACTTAAATGACGTCTATGTCTGAGGTCGAGCCAAGGCCTAGAATTTCTCTATTTGAACAAGGTTTTCAATTATCTTTTAGCCAGGTGATTGGGGTCTGTTTTCCTTGATAATGAGAGCCTTGGAGATCGATCCACATTTTTTGTTTGCACATTTCAGAGACCAAGGTGCAAGTATTCGTTTTGTGACACATGGAGGGTACAATGGGGCCTTTTATAATCGATGTGGAGTTTAGGATGAACAATAATTATTTTGGCACTTAACATTAGTCTCCTCAAGTCCAAGTTTCATGTTTATATGGAATGAAGGATTTTGATGCTTTTTCGCTGCTAGTCTAGCACTCATGATAAATAGAAGCCAAACAACATTATCTTTAATTGATATAATTATAAAAAACTGTCAGGACAAAAGGCATAAAATGTTATGTAATAAAATAATTATTATCTACATGGGCTCCATGTTAGCCATAAAAACCTCATTTCATGCCCATATGTCACAAATTTATTATTTATATACCTCGGCTTCCAAAGCGCCTCAAACCAAAAATGCACCTAGACCATTGGGGCTCTTCTCATCAAAGGAATGTGAACCCTCCATCACTTGGATAGAATGTAATTCGAAGTCTCATCCAAATAGCGACATTAAAGACCTCGATATAGATGCCATTTTAAGTGCAAATCCATGTCCCTCCATCTCTTCGTGCATGGGGAAAACTGTCTACTAAATCATGACATCGAAGATCTTAGCCAATTTTCACACTTCCACTCTCTATCCTCCGTCCAATCTCCATTCCTATCAACAAACTCACAGTCACTATATTTATGATTCCACAGCAAAAGCAATACTCAGGCAGCCTTTCATGTTGAAACAACAAATTAAAATCCTACATCGTATCATCAAGAGTAAGCCTCTGTTTGGTGGCCTTAAAATTTAAAAAAAATATAGTTTTGGATAGTATTTTTTGGAGAATGTATGGTTAAAAAGTAAAGAAAAATTTTGAATTTACGTGTATAATATTTTATTGTGTGAATATGTGGTTGAAAATAAATTAAAATAAAGTAAAGATAATTAAACATGCTAACTTTAATGCCTCTTTTCAGTGGAGCTGCAATGTTTGTAAGGTTATAAGGGCCAACCAAATGAGTATGCTCGTGCATCAAGCTTTACATAATGAGTTATCATTTGTTAATTTAAAATATAGTTAATTTTTTCATCCAATTATTTCTCTCCACATTATTTTATGTAATGACTTATGTACCATTTTTACGTACAAGTAGGAAAATCCTTCCATTATAGCACCCCGTTATTTCACTGAATACTTAGTCTTCAATGCCACGGGAACATTGTGCCTTTATTTGTTCCAAATTTTTATAACTCATTTTTAATCACACATTTTATGAGATCCACAACTTTTATCATCTTTGAATAATATACTTCATTAATTTTTTTTTTTTCAAATTTTACTAAAAATTTGATTTTTAACCAACCGAAACACGAACAATTATCTAAATCCAGAATGTAATTAGAGAGAAATCTACCGACTCCAGCCCTACTGGTTTAACATGAACAAACAGTTGCTTGTTGAAAAATGTCACGAATAACGTTATTGTAATTGATTTTAATTTGTCAATCGACCTCTAATTGAGACAAATTGACAATATTTAGGTAAAATTGACCGAGAACTGTGCCAAATGGACTGATCGACCTCCAGTTGTTGAAGATGTACCTGATCGTTTGTGAATGCATATAAATTAAGACATGTTGAGAATACCATTAAACAGGTTGTTTAATATAATTACAATTTTTATGCATTTAATGTTCTTTTTTCACTTTTTTCTTCACCAAATAGAGCCTTCATAGGCAATTTCCTCCAAATTGTTGTATAGAGATTCCATTCGAAATTCATATATTCCTTAATTGGGATTGACCTCCTTCGAGATATATAAATATTGCACATCACTTTACCATATGCATCATTATTAATTCAAGTCCGATATAATTATATATGATGAAATGAAATTAATATGCAAAATCATCTTTAACAAAAAATTTTAGTCTCATGAGGCATGATTTTATGTATATGTGAACGATGGGATGCATGATGACTACTCAAATTATCCCTGGAGAGAACGACTTTGAAAATCTTCGGCAAGGCAAGCGAAACATATCGCAGCATGTGACATACATACATATGTGCAACATTGGTGTGACATACGTTCACTGGCGGACCCAGTGGGAGGTCCTCGCAGGTTACGTGACTTACCAACTTAATTTTTTTTTTTTTTCCCCATTATCTCACAAGTGTATTGCCAACTCCTATTTCTGCTGAAATCCTAATAATTCTGCAGTCGAAACATGTAGTCCATTTTTCGGATCTTTCTTTAATAACTTTTGAGGGAAAAAGAAATTAAGATAAGTGGGCATGTGATTACAAAGAGAGAGGATTGAGTGGGGTTTTCTCTTGTTGAAGCTTGGAGAGAAGATTGAAGACTGAGTTTAATACATCAAGATTCGAAGCAAATCGAAAATTGCTGTCCTCTTCTGTTGCAAGTGCTGGCTTATGGCAGCTTAAGAATTTGCCCTAAATCAATTTCATATTTTTTATATTCTCTTTTCTTTTTTTTCAATCAGAGTCTTTTCCACTATGACTACCCTTTTTTTTTCTTTTTTTTTTTTTTAATTTACACTTAATATGCGCTCCCCTCTTGTGTTTACGAAATATGTTCATATGAATCTATATGGTTAGGAGTTTGGAGTTGTTTTTGCATTTGTTGGTGTAATATGGGTGAGTTGATTTTGGACAATGCATAAAGAAAAGGCTTTATTTTCTTGGATTTTCACTATGATCACGTTTGATTGTGCATTTTTAAAACTCAGACTACTATATTTGCATTTTTCTTGAAATTTATTAGATATAACAACCGTGCATAATATGGAATCCTTTAATTTTCACTACTTTTTTAGAAGTTTGATTGTGTCTCTTAACTCAAAATGTCTGCATCACGCGTTGCTTCGGTTTATATCTAAGTGTGGCCGTTTATCCTATGGTTTACTTTATTCCATGTTCATATTTAAAAACCAAAGCGTCAAGTGTTTTACCAATACATTATATTGCACAAGGCTACAGATCTACTTGAAATCTCTCTTAGGATTATTGATTCTACACGACAATGATTTTTCATAAAGTCTAGAATAATTTTCTCGTTATGACAAAATATATGATATCATGCCTTGCATATAACAAACTAACTGGGTAACCTTCACATATTTTGTAGAGAGTAGTTTCTAAGGAAGGTTTACGGTAGAAAAACCCCCCAAAGCAGATGTTTAGGAGACGGGGGCACAATAATAATCATTATTAACAGATTTTTTTTTTAATAATTTTTTTCTAAGGGATAATTACAACAGAAGCTCCAAACCTTTTAAACACTAGCAAATTTTTCCTAACCTTTCAATTGTTTCAGTCGTCACTCAACATCTTTTAAAACGTTGCATCGAGAGCCTTTTTGGATGGAATATGTTCAATTTACTATTAGTTGACCTAAAAAAGTAATTTTGACCCAAAATATTAATTTTGACCATAGTTTACTCAATTTTAAAAGGACAAAATAGTAATTTAATATTTTTCCCGTAAAATAATAAAAAACTTAAATAAAAATCCAAAAAAAAAAAAAGAAGGAAAACTATCTTCTTAAGATCATCACATATTTCTATTAAGTGTTCTAAAGCGGCTCTTATTTGTAGTGCTTGAAATCTTATTGTTTTAAGCTTTCAAGTCAACTTTCCCGATGAGTTTGTGATACTAGTAGAAGTGTCAAATATTTCACATTATCTATATAAACTTGACCTCTTAAATCACTAATATCAAATTTAAGTATTATATATAATAATTCGCTAAACAGTTCTTGCCCCGAAGTACCATTAAGGAATTCAAATAAATAATAAAATCTACTTTAATTGGATTTACTAAGATATCTACAGAATTAAACTATAAATACTTCCACAAATAAAAACTAAACTAACCCAACGTTTCTATTTTAATTAAATATCAGTATATTTGCTAATTAGACTATTGAATTGGCTTGGTTGATTACATTTGGATTTTATTTTGTTTGTAATACTTTAGGAACTATATGTAATAATTTTTGGAATCTTAATAAAAGTGAGGCCTTAGGCGGTCCACTCCACTTTTAACTGGGGCCCCTGCTGCATTTGCTTGGAAACAACTTGTCTTGGATCAATAATGACAATAAATATCATCTCAATTAATATTAAAAAAATACGGTGGAAAAGGAGGACGACCGCCACAAGCATCCACCAACCACCGATAAAGGATAGCTGGTAGAGGCCAAGTCTTGAGCGAAATCCTATATAAATGAGAAGAAGCTAGGAAAATTTAAGCAAGTTTACCAGAATAAGTTGTTCTTGTTTATTGCTAAACATTTCTTGCTTAATTTTTTCTTCTCTTTTTGATTAATCACTTATCTTTCGACAATGAAGGAAAAGTTTTCGAGCACAATTCTGCAAAGCGAAGCCCAAACTAAGGTTCGCTTTTTAGCTGGTAGAAGTTAGAATTCTCATTACTTCGTGAAATGCTGCATGCATTCTCACGTGCATTAGGGTTTATTTTGAAATACGTGATTATTTGCTTGAATAAAAGCTGACTTTTAAAAAAATAATAATAAATAAATGAGTAGTTGTTCTTTCTCTTCTGTTTTTTGGGCGGGGAAGTTGGTTGCGGTGGCGGGGAAAGGTGACGGAGGGGTTGTTTAGTAGGGTTGAAGAATTCTTGACGGAAGAGGTAAACTGGAAATTTTAGTAAAGTCTTATACTTATCAAAATATATAAGCACTACGAAAAGAGAAAGCCAAGCATACAAAACAGCTTATAAGCTTAAAAATGATAAAAGCCAATTTTTCAAACTTATAAGCAATATCTATCAATTTCAAAATTCATAGAAAAAAACACTAATGGCTTCCTTGTATCTAATTTTTAATGATCAAATACGATTTTTGATTTTCCCAAATCTATAATAATATTCGATTTTTTCTCTATCATTTAAAAATAGAAATTTGATTTTCCTTCTTAATAAATTACATTGTTCAAATTGTAGTATCTGTTGGAAACAAGTGCATATCCGAGAGAGCACGAACAACTCAAAGAACTCAGGATGGCTACGGTTAACAAGTACGAGTATTGGTTAGTAGAGTCGCTCAAATCTCAAGTCTTTATCGTAATATATTTATTTGATGAAAATTTTATCCTTACACAACTAACAAGATGTCCTAAATTCCTAATCACACCAATATCCATCTCGCTCTATCTGTCATTTGGCTTTCTTTTAATTACATTGGATAGAAATGCATTAAAATATATTTTTTTATTTAATTATCAGGAGCGTGATGAATGTGCCTGCTGATGAAGGCCAATTTATATCGTTGCCTTTGAAAGTAATGAATGCAAAGATGACAATAGAAGTTGGAGTATTTACTGGTTACTCACTTCTGTCTACTGCTCTCTCTCCCAGATGATGCCAAAGTAAGTTTTATATATATATATATATCATTATCTACGAGTGCTCGAGAATATTTTATTTACGAGAACTTATGAATATTTATTTTCTTGCTATTTAGATAGTCGCAATTGATCCAAATCGAGAAGCTTACGAGACAGGATTACCATATATAGAAAAGGCAGGAGTGGCCCATAAAATTCAGTTCGTTGAGTCGGATGCCATGACTATTCTTAAGGATTTTCGGGCAAATGTAAGTAGTTTCTACCTACTTGCAACTTTGATCTCCACTCTATCTGCTATAATGCCTGGAAATTACCACTCTATATATTTTAATGAAATTTAAATAACATTTTATCAAGAGAGATGCGACAAATATGTGTGTGAAATTTGATTAATTTGAATGTATATATATATATATATATATACACAAAGATATGAGCACAAATATATAAAACAATCAAGAATGAGTTACAAGAAAATATTCCAGAAATATTATTTCTCTTGCAGCTCGTAGAAACTCAAACCAAATGTCATCAGATGGAGATCCTTTCATTTCAGGGCTCAGACTCATGAATAAAAACACAGGATTGTACCCGTCTGTTTGACCCACACGATCCCCCAACACTAATGTTTTCCTCTATCAGATTAAAGTAAACCACAAGGGTAAAATCATACACCAATCCCTTCAAATCTCTTAGTATTTCAGTTTCACACATAAGTTTTTATTCAGAAATCGAATCCAATCAGAGATTGGAAGCTCACAAAGAAAAAGAAGGGTTTTGGAAGAATCTCGAAGTCTCAGGCTACTGCTCAAGAAAGAAAAATGACGTTCCAACTGATTAGGGCAAGAGACGGATATATTTATACCCACAAAGAGCAACCATTGATCAAGGTTTCATACAACGGTCAGGGGCTCCCAAGAAAACTGGAGAAGGCGTGTTTTTGGCTACGTTAAAAACGCCTCGCCACAGAAACACATTTTAAACCTTTTTGGGCCAAGGTGGGTCGGGTCAAGTTATTGGCCAAGAGTCTAGTAATTAAAAACCAGTAATTGGGCTTTAGCCCATTTTGTCATCACAGCCCAGAAAAGGCCATTGAGCATCACAGCCCAACAACCTCCACCTTGATGCCAATGGGATTTCAGACACTTGCAGCTCTCCAATTGACACCAAGTTGTACCTGTATTGGAGAAATTAACATGTATCAATATTTAAAAGTGCTAAACATGATTTAAACTTAGAAAGGGGCAAATACCTTTGTCCCTATGTCTAATGGATTATACTGTGTAGGAATTTTTTTCAAGAAGAATAGATTCATTTGAGACAATATCCCTAATAAAATGCAACTTTACATCTATGTGTTTAGTTCTTTCATGAAAAACAGGATTCTTACACAGATATATTGCGCTTTGGCTATCAGAATATATAACAACAGGTTCATTTAACATTCTAATTTCAAATAATAGTTCCTTAAGCCACAAAGCTTCCTTTACAGCTTCTATGGCAGCAACATATTCAGCCTTGTGGTTGATAAAGCAATTATAGGCTATAATTGAGACTTCCAACTCACACAGGGACCACAAAGTGTAAACATATAGGTAGAAGTGGACTTTCTATTGTCCCTATTACCAGCAAAATCAACATCCACAAAGCCTCTAAGCATTATTCCTTCATTACATTTTTTAAACACTAATCCGAAGCTGGATGTGCCTTTTAGGTACCTAAGTAGCCACTTCAGTGCTTCCCAATGTTCGGGACCAGGATTAGCTATAAACCTGCTTAAAGTGCTGATTGCATGAGCCACATCAGGTCTAGTACAAACCATGGTATACATTATAGACCCTAAAGCATTAGCATATGGAACCTTTTCCATGTACCTTATATCAGATTCATCAATTGGACATTGCTCTTTACTTAATTTCAAATGACTAGCTAAAGTCAAAGACACATATTTTGATTCATGCATGGAAAACTTAGATAAGACTTTTTCTATGTAAGCTGATTGTTTCAAAATCAAAATGGATTGTGCTCTTTTTCTAAGTATATCCATTCCCAATATTCTTTTAGCATGCCCCAGATTTTTCATTTCAAACTCAACCCCAAGTGTCTCTTTAATATTATTTATCTATTTTAAATCAGGCCCAATTAACAGCATGTCATAACATAAAGTAACAAAAAAATAGATATTAAAGAATCAGAATTTTCCTTAAAGTAAAGGCAATGATCATAAGAGCTTCTTACAAAACCAATAGTCATGACAAAATTATCAAACCTTTTATACCATTGTTTAGGTGACTGTTTTAAACCATATAAGGATTTCTTAAGTAAGCACATAAAGTCAGATTTAGATTTATCCACAAAGCCTTCGGGTTGGGACATATAAATTGTCTCATCTAAATCACCGTGTAAGAAAGCTGTTTTTACATCCATTTGTTCTAATTCCCAATTGTGTTGTGCAACTAATGCAAGTAGGACTCTAATAGTTGTGTATTTTACAACAGGTGAAAATATCTCATTGTAATCAACACCTTGTTTTTGTGTAAATCCTTTAACAACTAATCTTGCTTTAAATCTTACAAGCTCATTATCTGAACTGCCTTCTTTCACCTTGTAAATACATTTACAATCAACTACGAATTTATTTTTGGGTCTAGGCACGAGATCCCAAGTTTTATTTTTCATTAAAGAGCTCATCTCTTCTCTCAGCTTCCAACTTACTAGACTGGTTGCAACTCATGGCTTCATTATAGGTATTGGGGTTCCTTATAGGCTAGGTCATTATAACACATGACAGAATAGGATAAATAGTCTTCATATCTTGGAGGTTCTCTTATGTTCCTTCTAGGCCTATCCTTAGTCAATTGATAGTCACTAAGATCACTTTGTTGACTGGGATCATTCATTTCAATTTGTTCATGTTCCTACATACCTGAATGTTCTAATTCAGTCTGAGTCTGAGGTAGTATAGGTTCATTTTCTCCCGTATTATTATTAGGAACAGATACTGTTTAAGATCCCAACTCCACCTGAAACCTTGTCACATTTGGATTTTCAGGGTCTGCAGACATTTGTTTTTCTAAACAGGACATCTCTTCCTCATTGAAGGTAACATCTCTACTTGTTATCATTTTATATCCCCCATGACCTCTAGCCCATAACCTATAGCCTTTGATTCCTTCAGGATAACCTAAGAACATACATTTCTAAGCCCTTGGCTCCAATTTTCCCAAATTCTGCTGACAGTAAGCTGTACACCCAAAAATTTTAAGGTAGGAATAGTCTAGTAGTTTCCTAGACCACTTCTCTTCAGGTGTCTTTCCTTCCAAAGCACTAGATGGATTCACTATATATGTGGCTGTCACAACAACTTCCCCCCACAACACCTTGGGAACTACAGATCCCACCATCATACACCTGACCTTATCCAATAAGGTCCTATTCATTCTCTCGGCCACCCCATTTTGTTGGGGAGTGTATGGGATAGTTTTATGTCTTAGGATTCCATTTTGTTCACAAAATTTATCAAATTCTGAGTTGCAAAATTCAAGTCCATTATCAGTTCTCAAAATTTTGATCTTTGTTGACATTTGATTTTCAATAAGGACTTTCCAACTCTTAAATTTTTCAAAAGTTTCAGATTTGTGTTTTAGTGGAAACACCCACACTTTTCTTGAAAAATCATCTATTATTGAGAGGAAATACTTATTTCCCCCTTGGGTAGTTGTGGAGGCTGGACCCCACAAATCAGAGTGGATATATTCCAATGGGAAAGTAGTTTTATACTTTCCAGGATCAAAGTGGAGTCTGTGATGTTTGCCAAAAGTACAGCTTTCACAGAAGGGTATTTTTTATATTTGGTCCTTACCAAATGCCCCCCTTTTATGTAGGATTGTGAGGCATTTTTCACCAACATGTGCAAGCCTTTTATGCCATTTTAGGGTGAAATCAAATTCAGTATTAGAAACAGTAGCATTATTTTCAAGTACCGTTTCAACTTTAACTACATAGATTCCATTTTTCTTTATACCCTTAAAGATGACAAAAGATCCCTTGATCACTTTCATCAACCCATCGTCAATCCCTAGGTCATCTAATTCTCCCATAGAGATCAGATTCCTTTTGAGTTCAGGTACATACCTCACTCTCTCTAGGGTATACATGTATCCATTTTCAAATTTTAGGGTCACATTACCTAAACCTTCAACTTTCCAGGAAATATTATTTCCCATAACCAATTCACCACCTCCTACCTTCTTAAAATCGTGAAGCCAGGACCTTTCATGTGTAATATGAAAAGTGCAACATAAGTCCAATATCCACTCATGGACATATCTGTTGTGAGCATAATTTGCCACTTCCAGATCAGGTTGCTGAGCCACCAAATATACATCAACTGTGTTAGGTTCAGCAGGCTCAACAACATTTCCCTCATCAACTTTCTTTTCTTTAGGTTCTATTTTCTTGTTATGGCAATCTTTTATGTAGTGTCCAAGTTTACCACAACCATAGCACTTCCTGTTATTTCTTGATTTTGATTTAGATCTTGATTTACTCTTGAATTTCATTCTGTTATTGTTTCCTGAATGATTTTGATTTGGATATTTATTATATTGCATATTTGGTTGTCTTCCTCTCATGAACAAAATCTCAGATTCATTCCCTTGTCTTTCAGTTTTAAGTTCCAATTCTTTACTTCTTATAGAATTTATAACAACTTCAACAGTCAAAGTGTCTCTGCCATACTTAATGGTAGATTTGACATCCCTATATGCCTCTAGTATGGCATTAAGAAGTATTACTGCTTTATATTCTTCAGAAATTTTATCCCCTGCATTAGTGATATCTTGTACCAATTTATTGAACGTATCAAGACTATCATCTAGGTCTTTGGTTGGATCAATTTTAAAACTAAAAAACCTTTCTAGAAGGAAGAGCTTATTAGGTAAAGACTTCACTAAATACTGCTCCTCTAATTTTTCCCATAGGGCCTTAGCATTTTCTAAGTTTCCTACTTTTCTTAACACTTGGTCAGACAGATGGAGAATGATTGAGGTATAGGCTAAATCATTTGATTCAGTTCTCTGTTCTTGTGTCATTGTTTCAGGAAACTCTCCAGTTATAGCCTTAGACACTTTCTGTTGTACTAGAACCCCTCTCATTTTTTGTTGCCATATAGGAAAATCTCCCTTCCATTAAAGACCCTAAGTTCAAAGCTAGTGGTGATCATTTTTATAGATCAAACAGGTAGCACTTAGCAATACTATTTTGATCACAATAGGCAGATAAGAAACAGAGATTTTTACTATTACAGGCAAGGCAGCAGAATATGTGTAAGTGCGGAAATAACAACTTTAACATACACATTGTATCCAGCACAAAGCTTAAAGATCAATTACCCAGCCCTACCAGGATTTTGTGAGACTCAAGATCTCTGGTCAAGGCATTGGTGTAGGGTAGAGGTTTTTGTTAATACCAAAAAAAATTCAGAGATATTAATACAAAAAATCAAGAACAAAAACAATCACAAGTATTGTTATAGTATTCCAATACAACAAGAATCAGAAACAAAATTTACAAGTATACTTCAATATTGATTAACAGACAAGTATAGGCAGATTATCACTAATCACACAAGTCCAAATGCAAAAACAATTAGGAAAGCATTATTAATCAACTAAGACAAGTAACTAGAAACAGTAAAATAAATTTTGGGGTTCAAAGAATTAAACCACAGTGGTGGTCGTTTCACTTGACGACCACAGATTTCACGAAGCCGACAGTCCACAATACTCAAGATCCTACTACTCCAGTCACAGATCTATAGTATCTCGCAAGAACGTGGTTCGATTCACCCACATGAGCCAATCGAATGCTTTGATACCACTATTACACAAAGATATGAGCACAAATATATAAAACAATCTAGAATGAGTTACAAGAAAATATTCCAGAAACATTATTTCTCCTGCAGCTCGTAAAAACTCAAACCAAAAGGTATCAAATGGAGATCCTTTCATTTCAGGTCTCAGACTCATGAAAAAAACACAGGATTGTACCCGTCTGTTTGACCCACACGATCCCCCCAACCCTGAGGTTTTCCTCTATCAGATTAAAGGAAACCACAAGGGTAAAATCACACACCAATCCCTTCAAATCTCTTAGTATTTCAGTTTCACGCAGAAGTTTTTACTCAGAAATCGAATCCAATCAGAGATTGGAAGCTCACGAAGAAGAAGAAGGGTTTTGGAAGAATCTCGAAGTCTCAGGCTGCTGCTCAAGAAAGAAAAATGACGTTCCAACTGATTAGGGCAAGAGACGGATATATTTATACCCACAAAAGGCAACCATTGATCAAGGTTTCATCCAACGGTCAAGGGCTCCCAAGAAAACTGAAGAAGGCGTATTTCTGGCTGCGTTAAAAACGCCTCACCACAGAAACACATTTTAAACCTTTTTGGGCCAGGGTGGATCGGGTCAAGTTATTGGGCAAGAGCCTAGTAATTATAAACCAGTAATTGGGCTTTAGCCTATTTTGTCATCATAGCCCAGAAAAGGCCATTGAGCATCACAGCCCAGAAAAGGCCATTGTACAAAATTAATTTACGCAACTATATTAGATTCATTATCTATGAGTACTCGAGAATATTTTATTCACGAGAACTTATGAATAGTTATTTTCTTGTTATTTAGATAGTCGCAATTGATCCAAATCGAGAAGCTTACGAGACAGGATTACCATATATAGAAAAGGCAGGAGGGGCCCATAAAATTGAGTTCATTGAGTCGGATGCCATGAATATTCTTAAGGATTTTAGGGCAAATGTAAGTAGATTCTACCAACTTGCAACTTTGATCTTCACTTTATCTGCTATAATGCATGAAAATTACCACTCTATATATTTTAATGAAATTTAAATAACATTTTATGAAGAGAGATGCAACAAATATGTGTGTGAATGTTGATTAATTTGAATGGCTTTTGTACAGAGTAACATAATACTCACATTTGTACAATATTCCAATAATGTTCAAAACATGACAAGGAACAATTCACGGCCATGAATTATCACTAACCATAATTTGTTGAACATAAAATACTAATAATTAAACTTATTTCAAATCTCAAAAAACTTAAAACTCTCAAATGAGGCAACCAGTTTGGTCTCAGAGTACAAAAACATTCTTGGTTCAAGTATAAAAACCGTAATAAACTTTTTTATGCCTTTTAAACAACATAGTTCATCACAACTCTAATAATTTTACGCTTTAAATGAGTTGGTCTAACAAACAACTTTATTTATGGAAATGAAGTGTACGATTAACTATGTGAGGCAACAAATATATGAATCAGGGTTTCTTTAACTTGGATCTCGAACAATTTAGGTTTGCTTATTCTTTGTGAATTAAGCAGGGAGAAGAAGAGAGTTTCGATTTTGCATTTGTGGATGCTGATAAGGAAAACTGCATAAACTACCACGAGTAGTTGTTGAATCTAGTAAAAACTGGTGGAATTATAGCATTTGACAACACATTATGGGCTGGTACAGTGGCATTATCAGAGGATAAAGTTGACAAAGAAACCTTAGAACGAATTGGGGATAATAGAGTGCATCTCAGAGACTTAAACACTTTCTTAGCAACTGATTCTCGTATTAAATTGGCCCATCTTTCCATTGGAGATGGCTTCACTCTTTGAAGGCGCCTCAAATAATTACAGGAAGAAATTATGATAAGCTTTAGTGTACTTTATTGCAAAATAAAATGTGCAACACTCTATCGTAGCATGTTTGGTACGGTGGAGACCAAATAGTAAAAAATAAGATTGAGAAAGAAAGAAAAATATGAGATCATGTTAATTCTCGTAGCTAATCGTATCTAAGATTGTGCACGTGCACCAAACATGCTTGTTGAGCTGCAGCTACAATTGTTTTGTCTTCGTCAATTATTGATTGTGTTCATTTTTCAATCAAATTTTTACCTTTCATAATCAATTTGTACTTCATTATAATGATGTCTTTAATTTATTGGAATTTTAGTCCTTTCAATGTATAATAGTATCTCTTTAATTATCGTTTATCACTCTTGAATGTACATATATTGAACATTTTGAATATATTGGGGGGAGTAAGACCAGTGGCGTGCTCCGACATGAAGCAACATGAATACTACACCCTAGATGATGAATATGCCCTTTCCCAAAAAATTTTAAGTGCTTCGCTTGCCATGATCTTCTTCAGTTTTGTTCTGGACAAGACAAGGGACATTTACTTTTTATTTAAATGAAACGATACTAAATTTATGAGTATCACCCAATTTTCACAAAAATTAAAAATTTAAAAAAATTAACTTGCTAGAAATTGATATCATCTAACGTTGGGATTATTGGTCCCAAATCAGTTTTACACCAGCAAGAATTCTATATATCCAGAGAGTGCAACAACTGAAAATATTCAATAATCACAAGACAATAAATAAGTGCATAAATTAAAGAAAATAATACCAAATTGTTCACCCAATTTAGCACTAGATGGCCTAGCCTTGGGGGCTCTGCTATTGGCCCAATCCACTATGTGCACCAATCAACCTTCCATAGAGAGAACTTTACATAGAACCAAACTCAGACTCTCTAGTCATCGATCTAATGATCTTCTATAACCTCAACCCAGAACCAAACCTTAAGATGCTATACACAGTACACAGAACCTAATCAACATATCCAAAAATTGACCTCAGGTTATTGTTACAATAATAATTTACACAAGGATTTCTCACATCCTTTCAAGACCTGAAACACCAAACTAAAGAGAGAAGAAGAAGAGACTTCAGAGAAAATGAAAAACTCTAGAAGCTAAAAAGAAAACCAACTGAATGACTACACATCCCAAAAAACTATCAACAAAAGATCACCGCGTTGATGAGAACAAACGACTCATGACATAAGAGAGAACGCACAATCTGATTATTAACCACTTAGCCAATAGAAAGCTGCCACGTGATCTCTCAACTTAAAGATTAACTTCACCTAAGACTATCTAATCTCTAATAAAATGATACTTCACTCAAAATGTTTTGATGTCTCATGATAGGCAAGTTTTTTACCAAGTAACAATACACTTTCACTATTGATGAGAATAATAAGAGAATCATGCAAAAAATTCAATTCATGCAAAATGTAAAGAAATAGATTGCCACATATAGTCTCAAAATAGATTGTAATCGGGATTTTCAATTTATACAATTATCCGTCAATATAAAGAAATAGGTGGTAGTGGATATCCTCTTATTTGTGTCGCCCGCAAAGTCAGCATCCACGTACCTTTTCATGACCAACCTATCAAACCTCTTCAATTTACAAACAAAGTCCACTTTTACATTCACCTCAGAGCATAAGGACTAACTAATATAGATTTTTTTCCTCCAATCCCAATGTAGAAAAGTAGTTTTAACATATAGTGGTTCAAGTTCTCAAAAGAAATGAACAACAAATACTAAAATCAGTCAAATTTTTGTATATTTAATGATAAGAGAAAATATCTCAATATAAGCAATCCTTTCTTTCAGTTTGTAAATTCACTTTCAGTACACAATTCTTTGACCATTAGTTAAATTAACCAAATTCCAAGTCTTGGTTTCAACTAAGGATGGCATTTCTTCATCCATCGCCGTTTTCCAGTTTCAAATTTATGCCCATTCATAGCTTCTTGAAAAATAGAAGGTTTTGAATGTTCAATGCCTTCACCTAAAACTAAGGAAAAATCAGTTAAGTTCTAAGACTCAAATCTCGAATTTGGTTTAAGTTGAATTCCTCTATCCCTAATCAAATGGTAATCTTGGATAGGAATTCTTCAATTATCGAGGTGTCAATTTCCAATTCAGTTTTTTCGTGAGGTACATCAACCTCAATAATCACAGGTTCATTCTCATTTCTTCCTCCTTGAAAAATAAGGTCATTCTCTTCAGATTGAGTAAGTAATATATTCTCAACTTTACCTCATTCTGAAATTTCTTGTTAGATTTAACTTTTTCAAAATCATCTTGTTTGAATTTTTGACAAGGCATTTCATATTCATTAAACAAAATGTCCCTACTGCTAATGATCTTAACACCTGGTATCCTGAAACCCACCAACCTTTAACCCCTTTAGGATAGCCTAACACAATGCATTTAGTGGCCCTAGGCTCCAACTTGCCCTCAGTTTGGAGTGCATTCACTATACGCCCAAATACTCTAATATGTGTTAGATTTGGTGGCTTTCAAGTCCATAGTTCATGATTAGTTTTAAACTCAACAGAACTAGATGAAGATCTATTATTCAGTTACGCTACAATGCATACAGCCTCATCCCAAAGCCCCTTAGCAAGGCCTAAACTAATCATCATGCATCCAACCTTATTCAATTCAGTCTTTCCGCAACCCCATCTTGTTGGCATGTGTACTTCACTATCCTTTTGTTTACAAAAGTTATCAAATTTCAAGTTACAAAACTCTGAACCATTATCAGTTGTCAAAGTTTTTAAGTTCTTATCCAATTAATTTTCCACAATTTGAAGCCAAGTCTGAAATTTATGAAAAGTCTCAGATTTAGGGGGTAAATGTATACTTTTCTATAATAATCATCTACTAATGATAGAATCAGGGTCCATTTGATTGCAAATATGGAATTGAATTGCCTAGAAAATGAATTTCAGGGAATTGAATTGTCTAGAAATTGTTTTCCTGAAAATTGTTAATTATTGTGTTTGATCGATATAATTTTTCACGTGAAAAATGTTAAAATAAAAGTATTTTTTTATGTTTGTTTGACTTTATTTTACATGAAAATTGTCAATTAAAGGGATAAAATTTACTGATATTGGAGATAAAATTTGTTCCCATGTCAAAACAAAAATAAAAAATAAAAAAATTAATCTATTATTGTTCGTTTGACCTTGTTTTACATGAAAATTATCAATTAAAGGAAAATATTTTTTTACAATAATTCGTAAAATTTGTTTCCATTGCCAGAAAAAAATAATAAAGTGCTACAGCAACCGGGAATTTCAATTCTCACCGTTTTGGTGAGAATTGCAATTCCTTTGTATTCATGGAAAATGGCTTATGTGGCACCAAAGATGGAAATTCAATTCTAGGTAAAAAAAAAAATGGGTATCAAACAAGGTTGAAGTAGAAGATGGAATTGAAATTCCATTTTCCATGGAATTTCAATGGCTATCAAACACTACCTTATTTCCACAAATGTGGGATGCTTTTCAAGCCTCCACAAATCTTTACGGACATAATCTCAAGGTCTCTTCATTATGAGTGAACTTGTCTCAAAACTTACCTTGTGAGACTTTCCCAATATGTAAGTCTCACAAAAGTTTAAAGGTTTACTAAGACATTTATCAAGTAACTTTTGGTTATTCAAATATGTCAAACATTTATGTCTTATATGCCCCATTCTTTTATACCACACTTCAAATTTATCATTAGTAACACTCAGGATATTAGCTTCTTATGAAGCAATTGTATCATCCATCAGGTAGTACAATCCATTTCTTATGTCCTTTTGCTATTAGTCTATTTAGGAGTGATTTTTTTGTCCAAAAAATTGATTTTTTAACCGTTATTTCATTATTCCAGCCGTCATATTTGACTTCTTCTCTCATAGGTGGATCCCACTTTTCTCCTAACGGTCAAAAAATCAATTCTCAAAAGCACTCTCAAACAGGCTCTATAATTAGGGAACCTCTTATGAGTTTTAGTTTAATATTTTCAAATTTGAATACATTTCCTTCATCGTCAAGGATTCCCAAATATATGCAATTCCTTTTTAGATTGGGGACATATCTTACATTTCTTAATTGTTTGATAATACCATCATGCAAGTTGATGGCTATACCTTCAATCCACTAACAGTCTAAGAATTATTATCACCCATATAAGCCTTTCTAGGTTCAACTTTCCTATATTTGTAAAACCATGACTCGATGGGATACATCTTCAGCAGTTACATTAAATCTTAATGCATCTAATGTGGATGGAATATAAGTCTCTTGATTGGAACCCCGCAGCAGGATTGACTACGAAACCTATAACTGGATTGTTCCAAAACCCCAGAAAAGCCAAATAATGTTTGGCGGCTTTTACAATGAAGAAATGAACTTTTATTTATAATAAATCCTAGAATAGAAGTAAAAAATGAATAAAATACTAATAATCTAGTAGAATCTCGAAAATAACCGTCCAATATCATAAGAATTTGACTAGGAATAAAATTCTAACAAAATATGGAAAAAATGCCGGAAAAGGAAATTTTGTTTCTGAAATAACACTATGCAACCACATAGTGTAAATCTATGTGGTTGCATAGTTCACTTGAACTATGACCGCATTGGCCCTACTACATCGTATACGACCGTAAGCCCAATTCTACTATGCGGTCGCATGGTAGACCAGTTTGACTCTATTTTCGTTAGCTTGTATTGAGTTGATATAATTTGATTTGGCTCTTGACCCGAACATGAAAGTTGTCTCGTTTAGAGTCCCGAACATCGTTCCATCAATGGTTTCTTGAACGAGCAATCCCATCGTTTGTTTCACTTGCTTTGCCCTTGATCGCGTCATTGATCCGCCTTCAATTTTCAACGGGTCTCGTCTCGAACTCGCCGTCTTCAAGCTTGATTCTTGGATCACATAATCTCCTTCCTCTTCAAAAGGATTCATCCTCGAATCTGCACCGGCATCAAAGAGATGAGAGATCAGACACATTAAAAGTTGCTGAAACATTATACTCACCTAGAAAGTCCAACTTATATGCATTATCGTTGATCCTTTTAATGAATTGAAATGGACCATCCCCCGTAGTTGCAACTTTGACTTCCTTTGTCTGGAAAGTGTTCTTTTCTAAAATGTTCTCAAACTCAATCTCCTGGTTCGAATGTTACACGCTTTCTGCCCTTGTTTGCCTGCGATGCAACGAGCCTATTTTTGTTTTCAATTTACAATTTTACCTTTTCATGGAATAATTTTACCAACTTTGCTTTTCTTTTTTCATCTAAACTGCTATGCTCATTTACAGGTAACGAAATTAAATCCAAAGAGGTTAGTGGATTAAAACCATAAACAACTTAGAAAGATGAAAATGAAGTAGTAGAATGAACAACACGATTATAAGCAAACTCGATGAAAGTTAAACATTCCTCCCAATTTTTCAAGTTCTTATTGATCACTTTGCGCAAGAGTTGAATCATAATCCTATTGACTACCTCAGTTTACCTATCAGTTTGTGGGTGATAAGTTGTGGAAAATAACAATTTCGTTCCTAACTTACCCTACAAACTCATCAAAAATGACTCAAGAACTTCATGTCCCTATCTAACACTATACTCTTTGGAACCCCATGCAACCGCACTACCTCTTTAAAGAACAAACCAGCTGTATGCGTGACATCATCGGTTTTGTGACATGGTATAAAGTGAGACATTTTACTAAACCTATCTACCACCACAAAAATTGAATCCCGTCCTTTCTTAGTCATAGGTAAACCCAAAACAAAATCCATTGAAATATCTACCCATGGTTCACTAGGTATAGGTAATGGTGTTTATAATCCTTGGGATAAAACTCTAGACTTAGCCCTTTTACACATTATGCATCGACTACATATTCTCGCAACATCAACTTTCATCTTAGGCCAATAGAAACGATCCACTAACATCTCCAAAGTCTTCTGTACCCCAAAATGTCCTATCAGTCCACTATGTGCTTCTCTCACCAACAACTCTCGCATTGAACAATTAGGAACACATAATCTATTTTCCCGAAATAAATAACCCTCATGTTTAAAGAAATTATCAACAACCCCCTTTTCACAAGATTTGTCAACATCGAAAAAATCTAAGTCGGTTTCATGCATGCTCTTAATATGTTCAAAACCAAGCAGTCTAGCACTTAAAGAAGTTATCAAGGCATACCTTCGAGATAACGCATTTGCTACTACATTTTCTTTACCTTGCTTGCACTTGACGACGTAGGGAAATGTCTCAATAAACTCTATCCATCTAGCATGTTTCTTGTTCAACTTTCCTTGACTCTGTAAGTGCTTCAATGATTCATGATCGGTGTGAACAACGAACTCCTTTGGCCTCAAATAGTGCTGCCATGTCTCCAACACCATCACAAGAGAGTACAACTCTTTGTCATATGTTGGGTAATTCAATGCAACTCCACTCAGCTTTTCACTAAAATAGGCTATCGATCTTCTTTCTTACATAAAAACTGCTCCAATACCTATTCCTAATGTATTACACTCAATCTCGAAAGTTTTGTTCTAACCAGGTAATGCTAAATCACGTGCTTTACAAAACTTATCCTTAATGGTACTAAATGCATGCTCCTGTTCATCACCCCAATGAAAACCTACACTCATTTTAACAACTTCAGTAAGAGGTGCAGTGATTGTGCTAAAATCCTTTACAAACCACCTATAAAAACTAGCCAAATCATGGAAACTCCTAACCTCGGTTATAGTTTTAGGTGTAGGCCAATCCTTAATAGCTTTTATCTTTCCTTCATCTACTTCTACCCCGTTAGCGCTAACCACAAAACCTATAAAGACAACTTTTCTATGCAAAAATGTGCATTTCTTCAAATTAGCATACAGTTATTCTTTCCTTAACACTACAAGAACACATCTCAAGTGTTCCACATGCTCATTAAGATTTTTGCTATAGATTAAAATATCATCAAAGTATACTACAACAAATTTTCCAATGAAAGCACATAAAATATGATTCATTAAACGCATAAAAGTGCTCAGTACATTAGTGAGTCCAAATGGCATAACCAACCATTCATACAAGTCATACTTAGTTTTAAATGCAGTTTTCCACTCATCACCTTCCCTCATACGAATTTGATGGTACTCACTCTTAATATCAATTTCACTAAAAATACATACATTATGCAATTTATCCAACATGTCATCTAACCTAGAAATTGGGTGACGATAATTTACCATTATATTATTGATGGCTCTGCAATCCACGCACATTCTCCAAGACACACTCTACCTGTCTCTGGAGTTCATTTGTTTTATCGGGATTACTTTGGTAAGTTGGTCGATTTGGAATGACAGCTGCAGGTATAAAGTCAATCTGGTGTTCAATACCTTGAATGGGTGGTAGCCCACTAGGCATGTCCTTCGAAAATAAATCTTCGAATTCCTACAATAAAGATTTAGCTAAACTAGAGAGGGGTAAGTTAGTTTCCTCAAAATTGAAGAGTGTTTCTTTATACGGCGACAAAATCAGTTCTTTTCTTTCAACCACGGCTCTCTTCAAATCACTCCCCTTTGCAAAGAAATTTGCTCGTAACTTCTCTTTTCTCCCGGAAGACTCTCTTTCTTTTCTCTTTTGTGACTCCTCTCTCCTTTTCTCTCTAGTAGCCACCTTACTATTTTCTCTCTTACTCACTATCTCACCGTTTTCTCTCTAACTCCTTTACTCTTCTCTTCCTCATTCCTCAACTTGACTTGATCATCATATATTTACATCGATATTAATAGCACAAGAGTAATGGTCCTTCCATCCTTAACGAAATCGTAGCGATTCTTGTACCCATCATGCATAGTTTTCCTATCATATTGCCAAGGTCTCCCCAACAAAATATGTCCCGTTTGCATTGGTTCTAAATCACACACTACCTTATCCCGGTAACTTCCAATTGAGAGATTAATTAACAGCCTTCGATTAACCCTAACTTCTCCACTTTCATTTAACCATTGCAATTTATATAGTCTAGGGTGTCTCAACAGTGTTAAATTTAATTTCTCTACAAGTGCTGCACTAGCAACATTTGTGCAACTACCACCATCAATGATTACACTACATAACGTATTGTTGACGTGGCATCGAGTATGGAAGATGTTCTTCCGTTGCTGCTCTGAGTTATTCACCTTGATGTGAGTAGTAAGAGCTCGCCTTGCAACTAGAAGATCACCAACAGCACCTTCAATCTTTTCTTCTTCACTAACCTCTTCTAATGTCGGCATATCATCATATTCACCTTCACTTTCACTCACCAACTCTCCATTGTCTAGCAACACCATAACCCTTTTGTTTATGCATTGAGAAACGATGTACCCCGACCCCAAGCATCTAAAACACTTGATGTCCCAACTCCTTAATGGTTGTGACTCCAATTTTGGTACTGTTTTGCTAGTACCTTTATCCTTTCCCTTCTGTCAGTCATTCCTACCTTTAGGTATAGCCCCATTTCCTTTGTTATTGTTATCCCACCTTGATTTCCAAGATGAATTAAAGCCCGAAGCACTCATTTGTGGCCTAGCTGTTCCCTACCTCTTCAATTACCTCTCCACCTTCATGGGTATATGCAACATATCTTCTAACTCCACGTAAAGTTGCAACTCCACTACATTAGTAATTTCTTGATTTAACCCATTCAAGAACCTTGCCATGGTAGGTTCTTGATCCTCAACCACATTTGCCCTAATCATGAGTATCTCTATCTCTTTGTGATAATCCTCCACACCCTTCCACCCTTGATACAAGCTTTGCAATTTCTGATGGATCTCCCTATAATAGTGGCAAAGAACAAATTGTTTTCTTACCAAAGTCTTCAATTCCTCCCAAGTAATAATCGGTCTTTCCCCACACCTACATTGTGAAATAACCACTTGATCCCACCAAGTTATTGCATAATCAATGAATTCTAAAATCGCCAACTTCACCTTCTTCTCCTCAGAGTAGTTATAACACTCGAAAATCAACTCAACCTTTCTCTCCCACTCCAAATATTCCTCCGGATCACTTCTCCCTTTAAATTGTGGAATGGTCATCTTGATATTACCCATATTTTCATCCATCTTATCCCTATGATTATTCCTAACCCTTCTTTCAAACCTATAGCCTTTGTTCCTCATTCGTCCCAAATCAACATCATTAGCCTCATACTCATCCATATCACTATCATACTCTTCACGCCTTACTCTCCTAGGTTCTCGCCTTCCCAGTCCCTTAGCATTTGACACCTCCATTGGTTGTCCCCTGCTAAGATTAGCCACCGATATATCCAACCTAGTCATCCAAGCCTCCTGCTTTGTACTCCAAGCTTCCTGTTGATCCAACCTATCCCTCACAACTCCAAATGCACTCTCAAACCACTGCACCAAATCATCTGTTGCACTGTTATGATTGCTGTGTTAGCTTAAATTGGAATCTTCTCGTTTAGACATCCTAAACTAAATTTTTTTTATCTGCCTCACCAGTAATACTCGAAAATCCATACAATATGGCTTTTACCCTCTAATAAGCTCACACTCTTCCTTTTACCACTCGGTGCTTTCTTCCATGTGCTTCAAAGAACACAATGAACTCAAAGAATTTAAAAGCCGTGGAATTCCCACCCGAATGTAAACCAAGGGTTGTGAAACAAAAAGGACTCAAAGAAAATTTAATGGAATTAACTCAAACTTCACTAACTGAGGAGAAACTAATGTGACTCGAAAGGAATTTTAAAACGAAAAATTGCTGGTAGTAAAGTGCCAACAAAAGAACAATAACAATTTTTTTTTACTGTATGAAATGAACAGTAACCGTGAACAATATTTTTTTAATTAAAATAATGAATTAAACTACCAACAATTTAACAATGATTCAAAAAGATAAGATGAACAAGAAAAATGAGAACTAAGACTAAAATTAACAAGAACCAAAGAATGAAGAAAGAAAATTAACAAAAAACATGAAAAACTAGAAAACTAGACTCAATGAAGAAAAATAAAAAGATATAACCTGTTAATTGGAGTCTGTGCTCTGATACAAACTGATGAGAAACCCGTAGCAGCGTTGAATAGGAAACTCACAACTAGATTGTTCCAAAACTCAAGAAAAGCCAAATAAAAGGTTTGGAGATTGAGTCGTAAATTAATGAACCAATAAACCCAGCAAGAATGCTGCTTGAAAGACCCCTTGATTACACAATCCAAGACTCGCACTCGATTTGTAGAGCACCACAAGAATAATTCTTGATAAATTTAGAGAGTTCAATTGCAAAAAAAAGGAATGAAAACAATTTGTCTTTCAATTAATTCGCAAAATAATGTCTGGTGGTTTTTATAATAAAGAAATAAACTTCTATTTATACTAAATCCTAGAATAGAAGTCAAAAAGGAATAAAATACTAATAATCTAGTAGAATCTCAAAAATAACTGTCCAATATCATAAGAATTTGATTAGGAATAAAATTCTAACAAAATATGAAAAAACACGGAAAAGGAAATTTTGTCATAGTGTAAATCTATGCAACCGCATAGTGTAAACCTATGCGGTCGCATAGTTCACTTGAATTATGACCGCATTGACCCTACCACACCGTATGCGACCGCAAGCCCCATTCTACTATGCGGTCACATTGTAGACCAGTTTGACTCCGTTTTCATCGACTTGTATTGAGTTGATCTAATTTGATTCGACTCTTGATCCGAACAAGAAAATTGCCTCGTTTTGCATTCCAAATATCGTTCCATCAATGGTTTCTTGAACGAGCAATCCCATCGTTGTTTCACTTGCTTTGCCCTTGATCGCGTCATCGGTCCACCTTCAATTTTCAACGGGTCTTGTCTCGAACTCGCCGTCTTCAAGCTTGATTCTTGGATCATATCACCTTTTCATCAAAATTTTCTAACTCATGAAATCCTTTGGGAGGTGCCTTTAATACAATATACCAACTAGATGTATTGCTCTCTCTAGAACAAGAAACTTGTTTCGCTTGTGATGTAGAAATAAATGGATCTCTTCAAATTGATGTCCTTTATAAAGATTTACCAATGTAAATCTGTCTTCAACCTTGGCTTCACTATCTATATTTGCCCAATCACAATGAAACATAGACTTTAAAGCCATGATAATTTAATTTAATTATGTCTCTTATAACCCTGTAATAAGATATTTGTGCTTCAATAGAAACACCACTATTTTGTATACTTCTACTTATATTGGTCGTATGAAATCGATGTCCATTGATAACATAACATAATGTGACATCACAACATATCTAGGCCGACATGCAAGCCATTTCAATGTATTAGACATGTTACAATTGTCTTGTTTGCGTTTCTCTACAAACCAAAAGTGAAAGTCTTCATGTCTCATTTGTAATAAGGTTTCATTCTTAGCAATACAACTATCTGAATTCTTAATATCCTCTTTATGCATCCTAAATGAAAATAAATAAACAAATAGTAAGAAAAGTTTATAAGAGAATATTAATCAATATTTAACTAATACATTAACTAACTTCATTACATTAAATACGGCTCGATTGCAACATTGTTAAACAGCACATCACGATGATCAACCTCTAACATTTTTGGAGTCAAAGTCTTTGACTTTCCTTTAGAAATCATATGACCATCAATAATTGTTTCATTCTCGAAATCTTCATTAAGTGTACCTATTTCAGCAGCTTGTTTCATGTAACCACCACAAAAATGCATACATTCATTGGCTAAATAGCATTCTGCTATCCAATCCTAAGGTCTTGAATGATTTCTATCATATCCTTTAAGTGTTTTCATAAGCCTAATTCACCATATAATACACATAAGATATCTAACTAATTAGAAGAAAAGTTTGGATACTTAAAAAAGTATAATAGTAATTTACCTTTCAAATGGGTACATCCAATAATATTGTACATGTCCACCAATATGAACCTCACACCCAAGGCAGATGGTTAAATGAATCATTATGGCAAAAAATGATGGGGGAAAATACCTTTCTAGCATACATAAAGCCAAAAAAAATCTTCCTCAAGCTTTTCTAATTTATTTTATCAACGACTCTGACATATTTCCTTGAAAATGCACATAGTCGAAAAATTGAATTTCTTAGTCTTCTAGGTAAAAGTCCTCTTAATGTAACTGTAAAAATTATTGTATGAGCACATGGCAATCATGAGACTTCAGATTTAAAATCCTATTATTAGCTAATAATATACACTTTGAAATGTTAGAGCTATAACTACTAGGTAATTTTAAATCAAACAGCCTTTTAAAAAAATAACTTTTTCTCTTTTTTGGATATTATATATGATTCTGCAGGTAGGTAATATGTATTTCCTTTCAACTCTGGATGAAGATCCTTTTTAATACCCATATTAAGTAAATCCTTACAAGAATTTAGCCCATTTGATTTTCCCTTCATATGCAAATAATGCCAAAAATACTTTTGCAAACATTCTTCTCAATATGCATTATATCCAAGTTATGACATAAAAGAAATGTCTTAAAAATAACAATATAAATTTAGAAAAAAAAAAGTTTAAGTATAGAAATAAATAATTCAAAATAGTTTAAAATGGCTAACCTCCCAATATGATGACCCAAAGAATATTGAAACTTTTTTTCCATGGCCGATTAGAATACGATTTTTTCATCTTTCTTTCTTTTTTCCCCTATTTTTCTCCAATTGTTGCTAACATTCTTGATTAAACACATCACTTCTCAACCGGTTAATATTTTAGGACTAGACCTATGCTCCTTAATTCAATCAAACCATGATTCTTTCGACCAATAAGGATAATTATATGCAGGAAATCTTCTATGACCCATCTATGTAAACTTTCGAATACATGTCAACCGTTTTGCACATACGGATAAACCACATACTGGACATGCTACTTTATCTTTCATAGGATATCCTAATAAGTTCCCACAACTTCGAAAATCATTAATTGTCCACATCAGCACAGCCTTTAAATTAAAGGCGAACTTGGTAAATCTGTCATATACTTTAACACCAATATTCCACATCTCCTTTAAGTTTTCTATTAGTGGTTCTAGATACACATCTATATCATTTCCAGGTTGCTTTTGACCTGGGATTAATAAAGTCAATAACAAATTTTTCTTAGACATGTATATCCAAGGAGGGCGATTATATATAACTAGTATCACTAGCCAACAACTATATTTGGAACTTAGGTCACGAAATGGATTAAATCCATCAGAAAAAGGCCAAGCCTATGATTTCGTGGTTTTGATGCAAAACAAGGCGACTTTTTATCAATTCTCTCCCAAACGAATGAATCAATTGGATGATACATTCTCGAGTGACCTAAACATTCTTCTAAATCGTGGTATAATAAAAAAATATCGGAAAACCTTTGTAGGTATCCCTTTTTGAATTTTCTTAGTCCGTTCATTAACATTTTACCGCGAATATCCACATTTTGGACAAGTCTCCAAATTCTTTAGATCTTTTCTAAACAAATAACAATCATTTATGCATATATGTATCTTTCCATACCCCATATCAAAGGTGTTCAATAACATTTTCATTGAATTGCAAGAATTGGGAAGGATGTTCCCATGTGATAGCATATCTCGGATAATATCAAGAAGTTCATTGAAATCAGTGTCCGATGTACCATGTGTAGCTTTAAGCTTGTATATGATAACAATTGCAAATATGCTTGTATACTTTGTACAACCAAGATAGAAAGAAACTCCGATGCCGTCATATAACTTTGAAAATTCTCTCTCTATTTTCATTCTCGGGTTCTACAATGTTGTCATCCTAAAAAAAAGCATCGTTATACATCCTATAAGTTTCTAAATTTTCTACATTTTAAGGAGGTAATGATCCTGCATTCGATTTTTACCATGAAAGACCCAGATAGTATATGTAGGATCCACACCATTAATGATCAAATGTCCATACATTATATCAAAGAGTTGGTGGAATCGGCTTTTGCAACATTTGCGAGGACATATGACCTTTTTTTGGATTCTCCGCATTGGCTTGCACCACATCGATTTGCCTCTGAAACTCTATAAAAAAAAGTCTAAATAAATCATCTAAAAAACATATTTTAAAATATTCTAAATTTAAGACGACAAGATAACGTTCATAAGTGTGTCCAATTTTATCTGTGATAATACAATATATATCAACACTATTAAGTTATAATTGTTAAAACACAATAAAAATGAAGTGAAAAACAATTATATTAGGACATCATAGAAATCAAGTTTCAGTTAGGTAAGTTATTCTGACAATGAAGTTTCACACAAACTGAAATTACAAAAAATTAATTCAAACCTAAATTAAAATGGGTAAAATTGGAGTAGTCACACACTCCTTCAAATTACTTCAATCTATTGAGAAATTAATTGAGAACTTGGTAATGAATATGGTTAAGAGAAATATTTAAGGAGGGAGGAAGGGAATTTCAAAGATTTCCTCTAGTGCAATACCACGAATAGAATATAAACTCATGAGGGACAATCACCTTGATTTTGGTGTTTGCATTCTTTATCTACTCAATAGTGAATGAAGAATATGGAAAACTAATTCTTTTCCACTTCAAAGGTCTTCCGAACCCACAAGCACCTACAATAATTTAGAGGAATCCTTGTCTAATAAAGAACTTTTGCTACATATATATCCACAAATTAGACTAGATAAATATAAAGTTTATCAAGGAAATTAAGCTTTAAGCCAAAGATACTCCATAGAAACTACCTCCACTCTCATCAACCTAACAAATACATAAGAATTTAATCAACTTTTAAAATCTCTGCACTGAAATTCTTAAAGAAGTCGGTCACTTCACCAACAAATGTCATTTCCTTAGCAATGGATTTAGGACCACAAATTTACGCTTTTTGTTTGGAAAGCTTTATCCCCAAATTCCCCGGTTGTTACATATTTAAACAAGTGATTGAATAAAAATCATTAAGAACTGGGTAATAAATTTTACATATTTAAACATAAAAATCAATATCCAATAGATAAAGACAAATTTGGGGTAAAAATTACATCTAAATAAACAATCCCATAAATTCAACTTGATAAAGCTTTCAACTACCTTGAAATAGTGGGGAAGGAGATTCCCAAAATTGAGACTATCTCAAACAACTAAGGTCTGGTACGACAACACCTGGAGTCTGGAGATTTCAACGTGAAAGAGACGAGTAAAGATGGAGGGTAGGGTGACAGAAATGTAGCACGAGTGAGAAGGGGATGGGATATCCATGTTTATTTGGGCTGAAGTAATGGGTTTTAATTTTCTTTTGTTTTGGGCTTGGACTATCGTGAATTTGGGATAAAACATATTACGGCGCACAATAAGCACGTCGTAAAAAACAAACCATACAGCATATTTGAAAATTATGCCATAGTAATAGACCAATTACAGCGTGCCTTAAATGTATGTCATAAATACTTGAAGTAATTGAATTATTATGGCAAGCAGTAAAAGTAGTAATTGAATTATTATGGCACGCTGTAAAAGTAGACTTTTCGCTGCATGCCTAAAATGCACGCCATAAATAAATGCCATAAAATCCTACTTCTATTGTGGTGGATCTCAGCAAGTTTCTAGATCAACATTTGTTCTTGTATCTCCTCACATTCTAATTCAAGTATAAAATCTAAAATAAACTTCCCATTCTAAATCAATCTTCCTCTGTATTATGAGTGGAGAAATAATTCAAAACATAAATAATCAATTATCAAATAAATAATACGTCAAAAATTGTTTAGATAATTTTGTGTGTGTGTATATATATATTATTTGTACCAATGGATTAGCTACGGGTAGTTAACATGCCTATTTGACTCTTTTTTTTTTCTTTTTAAGTAATTTTTCATTAAAAGAAAAAAAGGGTAATTTTTCGTCATTGTTGTTGCCTTCAAAGATAGCTAGCACATGCCAGGAGAACAACTTAGATCAACCCGCGATGAAACTGAACATAACATTGCGCGCAATCCCCCAGCACATATTTGTTGGGCCCAAAAGTAGTCAATTAACTTTCATCATTACAGGTTATTAATATGTTAACTGTAATAGTCAAACGTCGTCTACGATGCACGATCCTAACAACTCATTTCGAAGAGATTAAGATATCATTAATGGTCACTCCATCTGGTGAGAGTTGGTAAAATGTTTTTAATTTAATTAGTGAAGCCAGGTGATAATTTGTATAGTTTATACTCTCCAGCGTGATAACGAAATGGACTATTAAGTTTGACTTTTCTTCTGGACAATATGTTGGTGTAACAGTATACATTGATTAAAATGGATTTGAATTGGAGCGAATAATTTTGCCTGAAACCGTCGACTTCAACTTAAAGTGGACCAAACTGGTGGTTCAGTTAGGTTTCCGATAAATTGGCCTGATTGCGAGTCTTAGAATGAAAAACCTAACGATCGAGACCGTGTTCTTGCTTCTACTTACAAAATCAAATTTTGATTCGACTGCAAAAACATTTTACTAAACTCTCAACTCAGTCACAATTTATATGAATTTCATGAGCCAATAAGTTTTTTTTTTTTTTTTAATAATCAATAGTTTCATTATTTGATATAATTATAAAAGGATCAAAATAGACCAAACCAGAACCGATCGTGCACCGCTTCGATTATTTTTTCTCCATATTTTAACTATTCCTAATAAGAATCAGGATTGATCCGATTCAGTTTATAAGATACCTGAAGCGAATTACGAATTGCTAGGTGCCAACCCTGAAGTCGAATTGTGATATAAGGAAAATGAATTATTCAAAACAAAAGAAAAGAAAGGTTAAATAAAGTAAAAAGTAACAATACATAATTATAATGTTTAATACTTCTATCAAAAAATTAATTTAGTAGGAATAATGCTATTTATCAGGATGATGATGAACGTCGGTGATGTGACAATCCATAATCTATCTCATTTATCTTTCTCTTGAAACCACGTTTCTTCTCTCACGCCCACATAAAAATTAAACTGTTCATTTTCATTATTTTATATAGACTGCCACATCGTCGATGTTACGTCCTTATAATGATAAATAACATTATTCGTTAGTAAACATTAGAGGGTTAATATATAACAATAAATGAACTAGAAGCCAATGATTTAAATGCTACAAAAATTATATAAATATTTATTTAAGTTATTCTAACTCTTTAATCACAAACGAACTAATTAAAAACACTACCATTAATTTAATATTATTAGAGATATAATACAACTCACGAGTCGATTATTTAAACGCAACAACAAATACAATATTTAATCGTCATGTTGATGGCGACAATTTAAGAGGAAAATTAAAGAAAGATGCTCTGACTGTCAATTGGTTAATTAGTGAATATTAGGTTTAAGAAATAGTAAACTATATTTTTCCACTGTACTTTTCTTCTATTTAAATACAAAATAATGTATTGTAAGTAATTGTAACTTAACAAGACAATATTCGTGTAAATTATCATGCTCTTATATATTGTCGTCTAAGGTTAAATTTAAATAAGTAAAAGTGCTTGATAATTTAAATTTTTAGAAAAAATGATACAATATAATATCATAGCCAATCATTGACTCGTAATTCATTTATTGAAAAAATTAAAAATTAAAAATTGCATACATCGTACATTTAAGTATGAAATGGAACAAATACATTTAAAACTAAATTTAAATTATTTATTTATTTTTATTTTATTTATTTTTTATTTTTTAAGTACGATCTTGAATTGCTCCAAAGAGCCCCTACCACATGGTACAAACAAGTTGCGAGATAAAAGAAAGCTGTGAACATGATCTACTTCACATAATCTCAATTATTTTCTAGATCCAATATGGATCTCAGTGATTTTATTTAATATTTTTTTTATTATTTTTTTTAATCAGAGTTTGATTCAATATTGATATCATTGGCATTCAATTATTAAATGTATGGAGAAAGTATTCCAAGAATAGAAAATAAAACTCACAAGTCATCAAATAAGAGATGACATCGTTGAGTCTATATTTATAAATTTAAGTAGATAATATGTACATTATGCAATTGGGCTGTTAAACTATAGAAAAATGGCAGTTTGCTAAAATAAAATTATGAAAAAATTGGAATAAAATTGCTGACCTAAAATTTTCTGTCTGAATTTTGGCTTGATTTTCCCATTTTGAGGGCTTTGGGTGTTTTTTTTTTTTTTTTTTTTTTTTTTTTTTTTTTTTTGAAAAAAAAAAAGAGGGGGTTTTTTTTTTTTTTTTTTTTAATAAATGTGTAATCCTTGTTCTCTATTTATAAGAGCCAGAAAATTAGTTGAAAGGTACAATTCAATCGAAAAATATTAAGGTTTTTAAGAGTTTCGATCCTTAGTTTTGCCTTGATCCGAGACAGCTGTTTTAGAAACTAATGTTACATGTTGAAATAATTATTATAGTTGTATAATGACCCTATTTGTAAACAATTTTTAGGTGCCTTTTTGTAATTTATGTGATTTGACATTTTTAATCATTATGCTTGAAGTCAAGATTAAGTCAAATTTCAAAAATTTCATTAAGGTTTGTAATTTAGGGACATTTGTCACGTAATTCATTATGTGCACGCATGATTTTTTTGTACTGAAGTCTATGTAGATTGTGCTCAAACTCGCACTTAAATGACGTCTATGTCTGAGGACGAGCCAAAACCTAGAATTTCTCCATTTGAGCAAGGCTTTCAATTATCATTTAGCCAAGTGATTGAGGTCTGTTTTCTTCGATAATGAGAGCCTTGGTGGTCGATCCACATTTTTTATTCGTACACTTCAGAGACCAAGGTGAAAGTATTCGTTGTGTGACACATGGGGGTACAATGGGGCCTTATATAATCGATGAGGAGTTTAGAATAAACAATAATTATTTTAACACGTAACATTAATCTCCTCAAGTCCGAGTTTCAAGTTTATATGGAATGAAGGATTTGATGCTTTGTCGCTGCTAGTCCAGTAGTCATGGAAAATATAAGCCAAAAAACATTATCGTTAATTGATATAATTATAAAAAACTGTCAAGACAAAAGGCATAAATTATTACATAATAAAATAATTATTATCTACATGGGCTCCATGTTAGCCATAAAGACCTCATTTCATACCCATATGTCACAAAATGATTATTTGTACCTCGGCCTCCAAAGCGTGTCCTAGACCATTGAGGCTCTCCTCATCAAAGGAATGTGAACCCTCCATCACTTGGATAAAACGTAATTGGAAGTCTCATCCAAATAGAGACATTAAAGACCTCGATATAGATGCCATTTAAGGACAAATTCATGTCCCTCCATCTCTTCGTGCATTGGGGAGAACTGTCTACTAAACTCATGACATCATAGATCTTAGCCAATCTTCATACTTCCACTCACTATCCTCGATCCAATCTCCATTCCTATCAACGAACTCACATTCACTATATTTATGATTCCACATCAAAAGCAATGCTCAGGCAGCCTTTCGTATTGAAACAACAAATTAAAATCCTACATTGTATCATCAACAGTAAGCCTCTGTTTGGTGGCCTTAAAATATAAAAAATATAGTTTTGAGTAGTATTTTTTGGAGAATGTATGGTTAAAAAGTAAAGAAAAATTTTGAATTTACGTGTATAATATTTTATTATGTGAATGTATGGCTAAAAATAAATATGAAAAATAAATTAAAATAGAGTAAAGAGAATTAAACATGCTAACTTTAATACCTCTTTTCAGTGGAGCTGCAATGTCTATAAGATTATAAGGGCCAACCAAATGAGTATGCTCAATGGTTTCCAGTATGGATATTGTTACATGTACATCGAGCTTTACGTAATGGATTATTATTTGTCAGTTTAAAATATAGTTAATTTTTTCATCCAATCATTTCTCTCTACATTATTTTATGTAATCGCTTATGTACCATTTTTTATGTACAAGTAAGAAAATCCTTCCAGTATAGCACCCCGTTACTTTAGCGAATATTTAGTCTTCAATGCCACGGGAACATTGTGCCTTTATTTGTTCCAAATTTTTAAAACTCATTTTTAATCACAAATTTTATGAGATTCACAAATTTTATCATCTTTTCAACTACATACTTTATTAACTTTTTTCAAATTTTACTAAAAATCTGATTTTTGGCAAACCGAAACAAGAATAATTTATTTAAATCCAGAATGTAATTAGAGAGAAATCCACCGACTCCAGCCCTACTGGTTTAACAAGAACAAACAGTTGCTTGTTGAAGAATGTCTCGAATAACGTTATTGTAATTGATTTTAATGAGTCAATCGACCTCTAATCGAGACAAATTGACAATATTTAGGTAAAATTGACAGAAAACTGTGCCAAATGGACTGATTGACCTCCGGTGGTTGAAGATGTACCTGATCGTTTGTCAATGCATATAAATTAAGACATGTTGAGAATACCAATAAACAGGTTGTTTAATATAATTACAATTTTCATGCATTTAATGTTCTTTTTTCACTTTTTTCTTCACCAAATAGAGCCTTAGTTGGCAATTTCCTCCAAATTGTTGTATAGAGATTCCATTCGAAATTGATGTATACCTTAATTGGGATTGACCTCCTTCGAGATATATAATTATTGCACATCACTTGACTATATGCATTATCATTAACTCGAGTCAGATATAATTATATATGATGAAATGAAATGCATACGCAAAATAATCTTTAACAAAAAATTTTAATTTCATGAGGCATGATGTTATGTATATGTGAATGATAGGATGCATGATGACTACTCAAATTATCCCTGGAGAGAACGACTTTGAAAGACTTCTGCAAGGTGAGCGAAACATATCGCAGTATGTGACATACATATATATGTGTGCAATATTTAAAACAAAAGCATCAAGTGTCTTACCAATACATTATATTGCACAAGGCTACAAATATACTTGAAATCTCTCATAGGATAATTGATTCTACACTGCAATGATTTTGCATAGAGCCCAGAATAATTTTCTCGTTATGGCAAAATAAATTATATCATGCCTTGCATATAACAAATTAACTAGAAAACCTTCACATCTTTTGTAGGGAGTAGTTTCTATTTTCTAAGGAGAGAAACCCCAAAGTAGAGGTTTAGTAGACGGGGGCACAATAACAATCGTTATTAACAGATTTACCATTTTATTTTTATTTTTTTAAGGGATAATTGCAACATAAGCCTTGGACCTTTTAAACACTAGCAAATTTTTTGTTAACCTTTCATTTGTTTTAACCGTCACTTCAAATCTTTTAAAACGTTAAATCTAGAGTCCTTTTGGATGAAATTTGTCCAATTTACAGTTAGTTGACCTAAAAAGAGATTTTTGACCCCAAAAGTTAATTTTGACAACAGTTTACTCAATTTTAAAAGGGTAAAATAGTAATTTAATGTTTTTCAAATAAAATAATAATAAACTTAAATAAAAACCAAAAAAAAAAAAAAAAAAAAGAAAAAAAAAAAAAAAAAAAGAAAAAAAAAAAAAAAAAAAGAAAAAAAAAAAAAAAAAAAGAAAAAAAAAAAAAAAAAAAGAAAAAAAAAAAAAAAAAAAGAAAAAAAAAAAAAAAAAAAGAAAAAAAAAAAAAAAAAAATTAAAAAAAAACCAAAAAAAAAAAAAAAAAAGAAGGAAAACTATTTTCTTCTTCAACTTGGAAGAAGACGAACCCAATATAAGGAAAACTATTTTCTTCTTCAACTTGGAAGAAGACGAACCCAATATTTCGAAATTGGATCTACTTAAATTTTGAGTTTCTCTATATTTTGAATCCTTTTTTTGGTTTTTCCTGCTACTGGCTGGCTGTGGAAGTGCGAGTGATGGATATAGGAGATTTATCTTTTAACAATGACTTAGGTTTCTTTTTATGGGATCCAATTGAGGAATTGGAGTTTGAACCAGTAGATCGAGGATATTTGTGTTGGGAATCTACTTATACATGCACAGCGAAATTTAAAATAATTTTCGATTCCCACCAAGAATCGCCTTTGTGTTCACAACATGATTGTACCTTTTCCAAATCTGCAATCTTTTGCTTTTCGTTCCATCAACCTTGATTCGCCACCACAACTGTCCAATTGTCCAACCTCCAATGATGATCCACACAGAGAATAAGATTGCAACTTCTAGGGTTTTTTCTTGTGCCAACAAGAATAATGAAAATCATATGGACCTTAAACCCTAGTTATGTATTTATATAAACCCAAACAGGCTCGGCCCGGTCTGGTCCAATAATTAATTAATCCAATTAATTAAACCCGGTCCGTGAATTAATTAATCCAATTAATTAATTCGAAAATATAAATAACAAATCCAATTAATTAATTTATCAAACGATTGTTAAATTAACCAATTGGCAATTTGCAATCTTTCAATTCTCTTTTGTGTGTGACCCATTAGGTTCCCAACCACGATACCTAACGACGTGAAATATTATTTTGATCTAATCAAAATTGATAAATTAAAACACCCTTTTAATTTATCGTCAATTCACATTCGCCGTCCCTGATTGACATCTAGCAATGTGTCAGAGCAATACATGTGACGAGAAATGTCACGTGGTATGACAAAACAAAATTCATTCGTTTACCGTGAAATTATAATCCCTTCGTCAATATAATTCGATCAATTACGAGATATGGAGTTGTGTCAATCTCGATCATCGATCATATCTTTCACTCCACTATTAAGTCAATATAAATCGAAAACTCATTTTCGACTTATGAGTACACCTTGGCCAAGGATTTCATCATTGATTTAATTGAATGAAATGCAGATCATAATCTCCTACTATCTAAGAGTGACGAATCATTTATTGATCAATCACAACCTTCATACGATTCTTGACGTACCCGAACGATGTCGTATTAGCGGCCCTTTTCAGAGTAACATCCAACACCGCCAAAGTATGACTGTCCTCATATAAGGTACCATGACGACCTCAAGTCAAAGGACCAATTTCACTACCGAACGTTAGAGATTAACCACCGACACTCAGATAGTTATCTATGTGGAATCTCCCGACGGGTCTCCAATGTTTTGTTCTATAACAAAACATCCACGTGTTCATTTAAGTGTCACCACACTTTAACTTGTGAGATCAGCTACTTACTTCACAAGTAAGAAATGCCACACGTGATGGTCTATCCGTAATAACGATATCCGTATCTCGTTATTACGTACGACCACGGATGATTTAAGATTCAATCAGATGTAATTTGTATCTCACAATCACAACTCATTGTGATTAACAAATTACAAATATTTAAATCTACGGACTCTATTATTTATTTAATTGACTATTAATTAAATAATAGATCTGCCATTTAATTGCATTAATTACATATAGAAGTATTTATGTCCAAAGTTGATTGGACCTAGGGCATAATACTTACAAACTCCCACTTGCACTAGATCCAATCACTTATGTATCGAATATCATAAGTCTACATGACGATCATGTTTATACTACGACAACCCTTTGTAAGTGGATTTGCAATATTATTAAATGTGGAAATTTGCTCTTCCCTTTGCGTCATTTCTATGTATTATCTCTCTGATGAGATTATACGGTTTTAATATATGTTTGGATCATTGATGAGACCTTAGTTCCTTTGCTTTCGCAATGGCTCTATTGTTATCACAATACTATTGTATGTGATCAACAATATCAGGAACCACTCCAAGTTCATTTATGAACATCATGATCCATATTG
>NW_019266968.1:178520-181458 GCF_002742605.1 Olea europaea var. sylvestris
AGGAGGCTCGACCAAGGTCCAAACCTTGTTCACATGCGTCGAGTTTCATCTCGATTTCATGACCTCTTGCTATCTCTTTTAAGTCAACACTTGACTTTATTTTGTTGCAACTAGCAGGTTCATTATCCTGAATCACTGATTAATGATCATGGATTCGCACCTTCTTGAAGGTCGAATAAGCCTACTAGATTCACATAAAGCTGTCATGTCCTCAGGAGTCTTTACTTCCTGATCCAAAGTATGTCACATATCAGATATGGATCAAACTCGAATTTATCTACTTGGTCAACTATTTCTGTGGACTCTTGAACTCTTTCAAAATTCTATTTTACTCCCACTGTCCTCTCTTAGAGTAAACATTTTCTCTAAGAAGACGATGTGTCGTGAGACGAAGACTTTCTTCATGATAATAGAATTTATATTCAAATGTCTCCTTTGAATATCATACAGATATGTATTTATCGGATTCGGTCTCAAACTTATCCGATTTAAGGCACTTCAAATAAGCGTCATGACCCCAATCTTTCATATAAGATAAATTGGGACTATTGTCTTTCCATAACTCGTATGGAATTCTGTTAACCAATTTAGATGGGACATGGTTTAGTGTGTTGCACACTGCAATCAATGCGTGACCTCAAAACAATTTTGAGAAATTTGCATGGCTTGTTATTAATCGCATTATATGTAATAATTAACGATTCCTCCTTTTAGATACACCACCTTGCTGCAGTGTATATGAAGGAGTCCACTGCACGAGAATTTCATTCTCTCTTAGATAATCTAAATTTTATCTTTAAGATACTCTCACTTGATCAAATCTTAATGTAAAGGTATCTTTACCTCTTTGTTTCTCTAATTCTAGTGTGAATCCCTTGAACTTTTCAAGAGTTTTATGTTTGAGTTTTTATCAAGTATACTTGATCATTGATGAAATAAGAGAAACATTACCTGACTTTGATTGACATGAATCCATATGCATCACTATGCATTAGACCAGTAATTATACTGACCTTTCTTCTTTTCAAGCAAAAGAAGATTTGGTTATTGTGCCAGACATGCATAATTTGTACTTGTCAAAATGAATTAATCCCAAGTATACATCTTTATGTAACTTTGGAATTATATTTCATCTAAATGACAAAGTCTGTCATGCCAGATTTTTTTTGGTAATAATTAGATTATAGTATTTATGCGTTATAATTTCTATACTTATTATAGAATCTTTAGTATTAAAGAATATAAATGTCGTTTTATAATTTACCATAGCCATTAGGATCTTTAACAAGAACAACAATTGTCCTTAACATTAAAATAGTTCATGTCCGAACATGAAATTCATTTTAATGTTCCAGCTAAAGTTGGCATAAAACGACATTTCAATACTAAACCAAAAGGCAATGGTAAGAAGTATATTCATACAGGTAATGTAGCAACCTTTGCTCATCTCCAACGTGTATGTCAACTTCTCCCTTTCGCAGTGGTCTACTTCTTTTTAGTTTTTCCATATTTGTATAAATACGACATTTACACCTGGTATCATATACCTAAGAAACTCGTAAAGTAGACGTAAGTCATACAATATTCCTTCCAATGACCTTTCATTCTATAATGAGACCAAGGGTCATTAGATTTGGTATTTGTCCTTTCGCTTATACTGTCTTAACCATATTGGGTGCTTTCACAAAGCCCCTTTAGACTTCCTCTTAATATCTTTAAAGAAATCAATGATTTGCCCACTACCAATTTCGATAAAGGGGTTAACAGTCCTAAGCATGTTAAGCAACTCAATATTTTTGCATTCAAGCTTATTCATGTTAAATTCATAATTAGTTATGAATAGCTTTCTCTGACAGAGATTGCAGAACCAAGTCACTACTTAGTTCATGGTTTATAATTGAACTCAATTGAGACATTTCTCAACGTCAATCATCTTCAGTGTCTAAGTATCGATTGAAAATTACTCTGTCATTTTGCACCCGTATAGTTGTTCGGAAGTCTCATATCCTTCCACACACGATCATTATCATACAACCCTTTGTAATGAAGGATTATGTGTCAACATCTATACTCTCACGTCGCTTTTGTAACTCAGTAACATAGTTGCAAGTATCACATACGTTGCAGTACTATTATCATCACTGCGTTTACTATAGTAACCACCTCTTCTTTAATCGAGTCATCACCAGGTGTCTCTGGAAAGGGCTACTCAAGAACGTGACCAATTTTCTCATGCATAAGAACAATTCTCAAATTGCAGTGTCAATTAAGAAAAAATAGTTTGGTTGTTGACATCTAGTATGCTATTCAAAACATATGGTTACTCAGATTCAATAAATATAAATGACGAAAAAGAAAGAATAATATATATAAAATGCATCAATTAATTTAATATGGTCTTTTATTAAATTAATTATACTCCCACTGTTTAAATAAAATTTATGACCCTCTCACATAAATTTATGGAGCCCATACTTGACTCCCAGTGGGCTGGGATCCCATCTATTATATTAAGACCTTGAGTGTACTCAACAAGCCCTAATATTATATTTGGGTAGATACTATTATCAATTGTATCTCCATACAACTCCCAGATCATTAAGCTGACAACTCTTTGTTTTCACACATCTTATGTGTTAGCTTAACATGCCTCTAAAATTTATCTCCTTGAGTATACTCAACAAAAGATAAATTTTAGTTAAGTCAAACCTATCATTCAGAAATATCAAATATTTCATAGTGTCAAACATATTCCTGATGGACAAGTCTTGAGTGTACTCAACAAGTTGAGACGATTTGGGACTCTGATTTTTCACTATAATGATGGAAGGCAATTACAAATGTGACTTAATATTTTATGGAGGGATTTTGCATTCATGAGTCTTATCAACAACAATAAAATCATATATATATATATATGGACGATTATGGACTTTTA
>NW_019266968.1:181475-254806 GCF_002742605.1 Olea europaea var. sylvestris
TATATATATATATATATAACATAATATAATAGTGTGGACAATAATGGACTTTTACTATTTAGTCTTCTCGAGCCATAAGGAAGATTAGTTGGTCAATTCTTAGGGGTTATAGCACTGAACAGTGTCAATGCACCATCTCCATGGTCTCCACCTCTTCTTATCTCTTCAATTAGTCCAATTCCAACATGTATCCTATACTAGTTGGCACGCAAGCCTAAATGAAATTAGACTCGCAGGCCCATAGTAACAATAATAATAATGGACTCGCAGGTCCAAAATAATAACAATAATAACGGGCTTGCAGGCCTCAAACAATTAAGAGCTCATAGGCCCATAAAACGACAAAATTAAAAATTAACCATTCAACACATCCATATGGTCGAGTCCATAATCGTCCACTAATAATACATTCATCACATAAATGTATACCTATATAATATCTAATATTATATGCAAATAAGTTTTAAATTTCTAGCAATTAAGTTGTCTTAACTCTTTTAGACAAATGGATCGGAATAATTAAATAATTAATTAATCATATTAATCGATTATTTAATTAGCGGGAATATTTAATTAAAATCAAATTTTAATTAAATAACAAATTAGAGTCCAACTCTAATTCAACAATTATATGGCGGGATTATTTAATTAAAATAAATCTTAATTAAATATCAAATTAGAGTCAAACTCTAATTTCAAAATGTAAGGCGGTTGAATTTAATTAGAATCTAATTTTAATTAAATGACAAAACTAGAGTCTAACTCTAAATCTAAGATTTTAGGGCGAACATGTTTAATCAAAATCAAATTTTAATTAAACATCAAATTAGAGTCTAATTCTAATTGGAATAAATTATAGGGTGAATTGATTTAATTAAAATCTAATTTTAATTAAGTAGCAAATTAGAGTCAAACTCTAATTCCAAGAAGAAATTTAGGGCGAGGCAATTTAATTAAAATCAAATTTTAATTAAACGTCAAATTAGAATTTAATTAAAATCAAATTTTAATTAAATAACAAAATTAGAGTCTAACTCTAATTTCAATATTTAGGGCGGATTTATTTAATCAAAATCATATTTCAATTAAATACCAAATTAGAGTCCAACTCTAATTCCAGGAATAAATTTAGGGCGAGGCAATTTAATTAGAATCAAATTTTAATTAAACGTCAAATTAGAATCCAATTCTAATTTCTAAAATATCTTTGGGTGAATAATTTAATTAAAATCAAATTTTAATTAAATACTAAATTAGAATCCAATTCTAACTTAAATTGAATTAAGATTTTAATTTAGGATAAAACTCCTAAATAAAATAAAATTCAATTTAGGGTCAAAGTTTAATATTTAAGTCAAAATCCAATTTTAACAAAAATGAGGTTGTTTGGGAGTGATTTTGAGAATTGATTTTTTGACCGTTAGAAGAAAAGTGGGGTCCACCCGTGAGAGAAGAAGTCAAATATGACGGCTGGAATAGTGAAATAACGGTCAAAAAATCAATTTTTTGGAGGAAAAAATCGGGCCCAAACAGGGCCAATATAAAATGTCGTCAATTTTAAATAAAATTTTAATTTGGGCCAAAATTAAAATTATAGAACAAATTCATTTGAAATTCAAATCTAAATCCATTTTTAATATCTAAATCCAAAACAACTTTTGAAAACATCAATTTGACCCAAACTTAAAATTAACAGGAGGGCCCGAAATTTGAAAATTGCACAGCAGCCCTCAGTCATAAAATTGCAAAATGACCCCTGATATCATGTTTGCAACCAGGGGCGTGAAATTTTCAAAATTGCAGTTGAGGCCCCTTCTCCACCCGATTTTTGAAAACCCTAAAAAAAAAAAAAAAATTCTCCTTTCTTTCTCTTGCTGGCGCCGCCCCTTCCCTTTCATAACAGGAAGTCGGGCGCGGGCGACTTCCTGAGTCTGCAGCAGCGTCGCATCAATCCAGCAGCGGCGAGCTGGACTATGGCAGCGAGCGTCGCTGCCGCTCCTCGTCGGCGGTGGCAACGGTTGCCGCCGCCTCAACCGTCCCATATATATATATTTTTTTATTTTTTTTGTTTTTGAAATCTGATTTCACAAATTATTCCAATCCCAAAATAATTTTCATTCAAAACCTGATTTTGAACGTGAAAAATTATTTATTTCCTTAATCGCTAAAACAAGAAAAACAATTAACATTAATTATTCCAATATGCAAAGCAACTTCTAACAAACACAAAGTAGGCTCTGATACCACTGTTGGGAATCTATTTATACATGCACAGCGGAATTTAAAATAATTTTCGATTCCCCATCAAGAATCGTCTTTGTGTTTAGATAGAGATTGTGACAAGATTGTACCTTTTCCAGATCTGCAATCTTTTGTTTTTCTTTTCGTTCCATCAACCTTGATTCGCCACCACAACTGTCCAATTGTCCAGCCTCCAACGGTGATCCACACAGAGAATAAGATTGCAACTTTTAGGGTTTTCTTTTGTGCCAGCAAGAATAATGAAAACCATATGGACCTCAAACCCTAGTTATGTATTTATATAAACCCAAACAGGCTCGACCCGGTCCGGTCCGATAATTAATTAACCAAATTAATTAAACCCGGTCCGTGAATTAATTAATCCAATTAATTAATTCAGAAATATAAATAACAAATCCAATTAATTAATTTATCAAACAATTGTTAAATTAACCGATTGGCAATTTGCAATCTTCCAATTCTCTTTTGTGTGTGACCCATTAGGTTTCCGACCTCGATACCTAACGACGTGAAATATTATTTTGATCTAATCAAAATTGATAAATTAAAACACCCTTTTAATTTATCGTCAATTCACATTCGCCGTCCCTGGTTGACATCTAGTAATGTGTCAGAGCAATACATGTGACGGAAAATGTCACGTGGTATGACAAAACCAAATTCGTTCGTTTACCGTGAAACTATAATCCCTTCGTCAATATGATCCGATCAATTACGAGATATGGAGTTGTTTCAATCTCGATTATCGATCATATCTTTCACTCCACTATTAAGTCAATATAAATCGAAAACTCATTTTCGACTTATGAGTACACATTGGCCAAGGATTTCATCATTGACTTAATTGAATGAAACGCAGATCATAATCTTCTACTATCTAAGAGTGACGAATCCTTTATTGATCAATCACAACCTTCATACGATTCTTGACGTACCCGAACGATGTCGTATTAGCGGCCCTTTTCAGAGCAACATCCAACACCGCCAAAGTATGACTGTCCTCATATAAGGTACCATGACGACCTCAAGTTAATGGACCAATTCCACTACCGAACGTTAGAGATTAACCACCGACACTCAAATAGTTATCCATATGGAATCTCTCGACGGGTCTCCAATGTTTTGTTCTATAACAAAACATCCACGTGTTCATTTAAGTGTCACCACACTTTAACTTGTGAGATCAGCTACTTACTTCACAAGTAAGAAATGCCACACGTGATGGTCTATCCGTAATAACGATATCCGTATCTCGTTATTACTTACGACCATGGATGATTTAAGATTCAATTAGATGTAATTTGTATCTTACAATCACAACTCATTGTGATTAACAAATTACAAATATTTAAATCTACGGACTCTATTATTTATTTAATTGTCTATTAATTAAATAATAGATCTGTCATTTAATTGTATTAATTACATATAAAAATATTTATGTCCAAAGTTGATTGGACCTAGGACATAATACTTACAATTTGGAGGATCCATCGCGGCTTGAAGTGTGGAGCTTTCTACGATAGGGCTGGATTGGTTTCGATGGTAGAACTGATGGGGGTTGGGGCGGGGTGAGTCTTTCCCTATTTTTTTTATTTTTTTTTGTTTGGTTTTTATTTAAGTTTTTTATTATTTTATGAGAACAAATTAAATTACTATTTTGCCCTTTTAAAATTGAGTAAACTGTGGTCAAAGGTCAACTAACGATAAATTGGATTCCATCCAAAGGGGTTTCAAATGCAACATTTTAAAATGTTTGGGATGACGATTGCAACAAATGAAAGGTTAGAGAAAAACCTGCTAATGTTTAAGAGGTTTGAAACTCCTGTTGAAATTATACTTTTTTTTTTTTTTAATAACTTAATCAAAAGTCTATTATAAATGTATTATAGTATGATGTTAAAAATCTCATCTCGACTTCTTAAATTTTGAGACTCTAAATTGCGAGTAATTGTAGAAACTTGACTTCCAAATTTTCACATTCTTTTATCTTTAATGCAAAGTTAAATCCGCTCTATCACTAGCAAAATGTAATTATCATTTATGGTTAACGAATGAGATGAAGTTGGCAATGAAAATTATAACAAGTATGGTCAATAATATTCTACAAACAATATACACATTTGAAAAATAGCAGTTTATTATTTAAATATAGTCCAGCACTTCAATCATTTTTTGGTCTCTTCTAACAAATAATTTCTCAAGTTTGCAGCTCAAAAAATAACTCTTGCCCATAATATTAGAATTTCTGTCATGCTTAATTTTTTTTTTTTTTTCAAACTTATAATACCAACACTTCAAATAGTTAAATTTGCATTCAATTTTTTTAGGATAAAAAAAAAAAAAAGCCAAAATATTTTCATATTTTTTTTTAAAATTGCTTAAACCTTTTAACTTAAGTGAATGAAAAGCCTAATCAACATATATAAGAAATTATCAACTCTAAAAGATTTTCAACTTAATGTGTTATCTCATCACTGAAAATTTCATCCAAGTGCTTCTTTCTATTAATATTACATTTTTTATGAAATGTATTTTCAACTCTCATCTAAATAGCATTTTTTTTTTTTTAGCATTAATCTTTTCCAGATTCAAATTCAGTTTCTCGATATATTTCAAAAAATAAAATAAGTACTTTTAAGGGACTAATAACAACATCAATAGACATATCCTCACTTTTATTTGTAGTGCTTGAAATCTAATTGTTTTAAACTTTCAAGTCAACTTTCCCAATGTAAATCTAGATTAATAAAATTATTCTTTGTACCAATAAAAAGGTCTTTCTTACCAAATTTCTTTCTCTACTTATTTTCAGGAGATATATTTTCATTCTTTAAGCTTAAAACATCTCCAAAGGCCCTTTATTCTTAAGAGAATATTTTACAACATAGAGCATAAAAAAAATTGTAAATAGATCTTTATATTTAAAACTTAATTTTACTACTTCCTAAAAATATTTATTTTTTTATATTTTATTTTCATTAATTTTCCTCCAAATTATTATATCATTTTTCTTCATGAAAAATTAAAATACTTTAAATGCATTTAATTGCAGAGAGTGGGTCTAGAGAGCTCCATTTTAAATGAAAATTTGGAGAGTCTCTTATAACATAGATTTAATGGTTGATTTTTCAAAATAGAGACCATTTTATGTTTAAAGAATCTCTTGAAAATGTTCTTATTGGCACATGTACAAAATTCTAAACCATAATGAACATCGGCACCGAGTAGCAATGATGACATTAAGTATAAAGGCCATTGATGGATTTAAACCTATTTATTTTATTTCATATTATAAAATAAGTTTTTATTTTATTTTTGTTTTTTAAAATTTATTTTATATATATAATGCAAATTTGTCATTTTAACCATTTTAAAAATTAGTGAAAATGTGAAAAGAAGTGGAGTGGTCATGGTAAAACGTTATATGAAATTGGTTGGCCATGGTGAAATAAAATAAAATTAAGTGGTCATAGTGATATTAAAATAAAATTTGATGGTCATGTTAAAATAAAATCAAATTGAATGATTATGATGGCACTAAGTATAAAGTAAGGTGATCATTGGTAGATTTAACCGTAAAAAATATTATAATATAGCACATTATGTATACAGTTACATGTTTGTGTATGTGTATGTCCAACTTTTAAACATGCAATATTATTTTGAGTTCTATGATATATGTTTTTAACACATGTACAATAAAAGTAGATCTTCCAAATGGCTGAAGTAATAGGTGCTGTAGAAACATATTCTTTCTTAAATTCTTTTTTTACTCAATGGTTACTAGTGTTATGAGTTGGAAACTGGAATACTTAGTCAGCGTTACATACTGAACTCAAATTTATAACATTTCAACAGAAAATACTTTTTAACCATTCAACTAGAAAATATTATAGTAATCACTCGACTTATTTTTTAAAGCGATGGTTCACGATACGAATTTGTTTTCTCAACTTCATTAATTCTCAATTTTCTAACTCACCAAGATATTTGATCAATCAAAATAATATTATATAACCTATTTGTAACTTAAAAATTATTACTTGTGTCACTATTAAACAATTTCTACAATAAGAACAAATCGTAAATTCAAATAGATAAATAATCAACACAAAAACCTTCCACTACTAGATGTCAATCCTTAATACATTTTATTCATGATCAAAATGTAAATTATGTTACACTGTATTTATAGATCAAACGCCCAATTTATATCATCACAAGTGTCGTTCACAGTATTGTTTGCATGAACAATATCAAATAAATGCAATAGTAGTAAGTAATAAAAATAGAATTTATTTATTGTAAAAAAAATATTTTTCTAAAATAAAACTATACTATATGGACACATAACCCAAAATTATGAACATAAATCAATAGGGTTGAATTTCTATTTAGTTTTCCACAAAAGCTATGTGATCATCATCGCGTTATTATTGTATCACAAATATTTTCTAACAATTTTGAAATTTTTTTTGTCGAATACAAGACATTGAAGATTATAATATAAAAAGTGTGAATAGCGTGTGAAGGATATTAAACTATGGAAGTTCGTTTGTCCATCATGAAAAGCCTAATTGGAAGCACATCAACTTCATGTTTATAATTAAACAATAAATATGACTCTAGTAAAATAGAGATTTGAAATATTTAATCAGTCAAACAATAATCTCTTCCTCTACGGAGGAGAAAGAAGTGAAACGAGAATTTTTCCTCTTTCAGACGTAAACCCATGTATAATGCTTTTATATTAGTTTATTAAGAAGATTCAATATTAAAGACAACTCACCCATCAAAAAAATATATATATTAAAGACAACTCATGATGTTTATGACTATGAGAAAACCTTGTAATGTCCCAAGATTTATTTAAAATAAATAAATAAATAAATAAAAAAGAGCCCGAATCGCAAGATTTTATTTTTACTAGACTGAAATTAATATCTTGTCTGTTAATTGTATATGATTTAGTATATTAATCACAAGTAGGAGTACTTAACGTAATTTGTTTATTTAAAGTTGCTACAATTATGTAGTATAATATTTAAATACATCTGCAATCTAGACGTTGGTCAAACAGGACAACATCATGATTTCTTATGTTATGTTATGAATGTGTGCAACTCTAAGGTAAACTAAAACATATGCGTATACACAGACGATGTTAGAAAATCTTAAATTGGACCACATATTGATTCAAAATCTAAATACTGGACATTGACTTTAGTTAGCAGAAAATGACTGCAAGATGAATAAGGAGACAACTGAAATACCATCGATGCAACAACCATAGTCAAATTTTATGCCTAAAATGATTCTGTGATTACAGCCCATTAAAACGGGAAATAGCAATTCTAAATTCTACAAATAACCATATTATTTAAGTAGGTAGGTTTTACCAAAAGTAATGTGTAACAGGGATCAAATAAATAAACCCAAGTCTCATTTAAATGTTCTTGAGTCCCCCCCCCCCCCCCCCCCCCCCACACCAACCAAATAGGGGCCAAACGGGGACTAAATATAAGTTTAAGAGTGTTGCTACAGTGCCCTCAAGGTTGACATCTGGGTTGACACAACACACGCATGAGATGTGGCTTTTTTTTATTATAAGTACAAAAACTCGAAGAAAGCATTTAATGGAGTTTAATTATAAGTACAAAGACTCGAAGAAAGCGTTTAATGGAGATTCCTAACCGTTAATCCTGTATTTCGGAACATGTTTAAATACACACACACACACACGTGTGTGTGTGTGTGTGTGTGTGTATATATTGCAATAAAATAAAGAGAAAAACAGCAGCGTTACAACTTTATTTTCAGATTTTAAACCGGCCGAACCAAGGTACAATCACTCCAACAAACCACCTGCCACCCGATGTGATCCATGTGAGCTGGAGGATAAAAGAGGTGTGTATGAGAAATACTCAATAGGACATGCATATTTGTGTAATTCCGAATAACTTGTATCAATTCATAAATTTAATAGTCATAGCATCATATCATATCATTTATACGTGATAGTCCATAAATATATTATCCATTTTTCTAAAAATTCATTTTTTCAAAACTCATTTTCAATAAAATAATATTTCACATAAATTTTAAAGTTTTTCCTTAATTTTTAACTACGCATTCTCCATCATCTACTATTTTAAAATGCATTATTTTCTCTAAAATGGGGCTCAAACAAGTATTATGTCACTTATTTAGTATAATATTTGTTAATATGAACTTAATAAAAACTAAACAGGACAAAACCACTTCCATATGGCTAAACTAAATTGGACTTTCAAATGAGTGCCAACAATGAAAGGATGCAGAAAATCTTGAGTGCCTTTCAGCAGCAAAAAATTGTTGACATCAAATCTCTCTTTTCATAGAAAACTACTGTACCGGCAAAGGTGTGCAGGCTGTTGTTACTGGTTTTTCCTCTTTCCCTACTAATAAAAGGGGTAGAAGAAAATGTATGGAGTGTGTGAAGAGGTGATCGGTGTATGTATTTTTCTTCTTGTGCTGCCGTTGGAAAATAAAGAGCATTGAAGATGGAGAAAGTACGTAGATGGATTGAGAGATAAGAGAAAAAAATTATGTTGAGGGAGATGAATATTAGTGTTTATGATTCGAGCTAGCTAAGCTTGAATCTTGATTACATGTCACTCTCACATGATAATAAAATGGGGCATTACGTACCTCAAGTATAAAAATTCACACCAATCTACATACTTCTAATATAAAGTATTCCATACCCATTTTTGAGCCACATATCATTTAAAATGATATTGATATACCTAAATTGCCATCACAAAGAAAAATTTAAAATTTATACTTAATTGGAATTTAATATGTTTTCTTTAATAATAAATTAATATTCATGTGGATATACAATTTTTAATATGCATGCCAGTGAAAATCTAAAACTAAAGTTTGATGAAAAAAGGGTAATAAATTTTTTCATTTTTTGATTTAATTGTATATAGTATGTAAACATAATTTAAATATTAAAAAAATAAAAACTTATCAGTAAATGTAGAAAATATCATGTTCTCTTGATAAGGGAATTAAGATAAATCAACCTCATTTTAAATGATATATAGCTTAAAATGGTCAGCAAATGTTTGCAATACTAGAAACTATAGATGATGAATGTTAGTGTGGTTTTCTAAACGTGAAGAGGTGTCTCCAATATTTTCATAAAGATTAGGAATATCCCTGATATTTTCTCTAACATTTAATAATTTTTTTCTTTTTAACTTATGAAAACAAGCTGAGTGTACCCCCCACCCCTAAAAAAAAAAAAAAAAAAAAAAAATATGTATTAGTATCTAACCTAATTTCCCATAAGAATCCGTCAAAGGGATTAAGTACAATATTATTGCTCAAATTTATACATATTCCACTAATTATACTTATTCCATTAATTATATATATATATATATACACACACACACACACATACATATAGGTGTTTGCAGGGGTAGAGGGTGTTAGGAGTTGGTGAGTTGACATATAGAAAATTACTACATAACAACTAGGAAAAGGGAGTCCACGATGGAAACATTTCGCATCTTCAATGCGTGCAAGCAACTAAATCCTACTGTCTATACATTAAATATTATGATAGTAATAAATTTTTTACCTTTTAAAACTGGCGTTTTTCCATCCTCTCCAAAAATTAATTTTAGTTGCTTACAAAAAGGACTTCTTTATTTAAAACTCATTTTAAAGTATTTTTTATAGTAACCTTAAACTTATTTAAAACACCAGAATCAATCATGCTTTAACTTTCACAATAACTTTCAAACATCATCTCTCAATATTATTACTTGTTAACGGTAATGGACTTTCGATAACTTATAAATGTCGAAAAATAATCGACATAATCTCCCTAATGATATATTACAACAACAATAGCATATGGTCACTTGTCGCCTCTGATATATACATTGTTATTCAATCGTATTTGATACATATTTATGTATTTATTTATAATCTCTCAACTATTTAAAATCAGTCTATTAGTCAGTAGATATAAAACCTTCTGCAGTTTATATACATTACAATATCAAATATGGTATTGAAATTTTAATTGCGATAAAACATAAAATATATCAGAATTGATCTTGCCAAATTTAAAAAGTGAAAGACGTAAAAATAATCAGTAAACTAATTGTCCCTCGTAAATTTAAAGAAAGTTGTCTAAAAAACGTAAAAAGTAATAAAAATTAAAAAGTAAGAGATTATTAGATGCAAATTTCGCGGCAGATTCGAAGGACAACTAACGAACACTTCCACATATTTTAATTGGTGATGATGTGGCATTATCAACTCAAATGTCCTTTGCGATTTCCTATATAAATTCCTCGTCCACAAGACAAGCAAATAGCAAATTTTTCTTCTCCTCCTTTCTTCCTTCTCCGAGTATTCTAAATTTATTTTTATATTTTTCTTTAATTTTTCTTAAAATCTTGGACGATGAAGGACAGGTTTACAAGCACTATTCTTCAAAGCGAGGAACTCGCTAAGGTTCATTTTAATTTCCTGCACCGTTCTTTCTCTTTCTGATGCCACAGGAGCGGGGAGTCCCTCAACATTTTTGAATTTTTTTGATAAATATATAGATCATATATGAATTGATATTTTTTACGTTCCCCCTAAAGGATAATTCTGGCTCAGGAAGCCATTACATAAATTTTAAAATTTTTGAAAGCAAGAATATATTGAGTTAGATCTTGATTTGCACATACTTGAATTTCTTAATAGTTGTCTTCCCATTAATTCATTACGTTTGCTGATCTACAAGAACCACGAACATTATCTTGCAGTATCTTTTAGAAACAAGTGCGTATCCTAGAGAGCACGAACAACTCAAAGAACTCAGGGATGCTACTGTCGACAAGTATCAGTATTGGTACGATGGAAATAATTAATCAACAAATTATCGTAATAAAGATCTTTTTTTGCAAAAAAATTGAAGGCACTAGCTTGTGGATTTATTTTACGATTAATTTCAGGAGCCTGATGAATGTGCCTGCTGATGAAGGCCAATTTCTTTCAATGCTACTGAAACTGATGAATGCAAAGAAAACAATTGAAGTTGGAGTGTTTACTGGATACTCACTTCTTTCAACTGCTCTTGCTCTTCCAGATGATGGAAAAGTAAGCAAATTCGTTAGTTTTAGATTATAAGTTTGAATAATAAGTAATAATCAAACACTTATTAACAATATTTTATCATTTTTTTTTTTTTTTTTTAAGATTATTGCGATTGATCCAGATAGAGAAGCATATGAGACTGGGTTGCCATTTATTCAGAAGGCAAATATGACCCATAAAGTCCAATACATTCAGTCTGATGCCACCGCAGTTATGGAAAAGTTTTTAGCCGAGGTACATTATCCTCCTCTAGTTACCTACAAATATTTACATTATCATGCACCATATAATTAAAGAAAGTTACAGGATTCGAGTTGTATCGCACCTCTAATCGACTCATTTACAAATAACAATAATCAATACTTGAGCTACTCCTTTTTACAAGGTCTGCCAAAACTTTAAGCTAATAAGTATATAAAAATTAGGGTTTCTTTATCTTGGGCCCTTCAATATGTTCTACATCAACTAGATCCTACGGCCTGTTTGGCTTGGCTTTTTCTTTTACTTTTGGTTTTGCTTCATGTAGAAATGCTTTTGAATGAAACTACCTCAATCTTTGTTTGAAAATTATTTTTTTCGAAGTACTTCCTATTTCATAAATACTTTAAAAAGAAAGTCACATTGAATCAACTTTCTTTATAAGCTTCTAATTATCAGAAACATTTTCATAAAATTAGTTAAACGGATTCAAAAGCAACTTTTGGATCCAAAAGCTCCTTTTGACTTTTCAAAAGTGATGCATGGATGATTATTGATACAGTCTCTTTACATACAGGGAGAAGAAGGGACATTCGATTTTGCATTTGTTGACGCAGATAAGGAAAACTACATACATTACCATGAGCAGCTGCTAAAGCTAGTAAAAGTTGGTGGAATTATAGCTTATGACAACACATTATGGGCTGGTACTGTAGCATTGTCCGAGGATGATGAAATGGTTGATTACTTAAAGGGATGCAGAGGTTACATAATGAAACTCAACACATTTTTAGCAGCCGATTCTCGTATTGAATTGGCTCAGCTTTCAATTGGTGATGGACTCACTCTTTGCAGGCGCATTAAATAGCTCCAACAAAAATTATTTATACGCCTGTTCGATTATTATCGTCTTTTATATGTGTATTTGAGTGTATACATACACAGACATATTGTTATTTGAAGTTTATGTTGCATGTATTAATTTCAGATGTTGTTGATCATTTTCTCGGATTAAAGTTTACTGTTTCTGAAGTTGTTGGTCCTTTATTTTTTTGATGCTGTAAATGATATAAAAGGACAATTGTTGTTGCTTGTTCAAGTTTTCCATTTGTCTTTTGAAATTTTTAATTGTCTTTTCTCATATTCTGCTATTTTTTTATTTTACGATGTCATTATCAATTGGCAGATTAGTTCGTGTCCTGCTGAATTTTTGATTGTTTATTGTTTGGTCGAGTCACTTATCTGCTTGAGATAATGTACTAATCACATGATTTGTTTGAAAGCGATTGTTAAGTTGAGAATTAACTTTTAATTAACTGTCTTTTCCAAATATATTTTCAAAAGGTGTTAAGTGGATTACTCAAATCAAACAAGTTTGATATTTAACTTTAGGCTAATCAATAAGAAAAACTCCACGTTCGTCACATATTCTATTTGATACTCGAGGTAGATATCATTATCATGGAATGTGATTTTAAATTTATAGAGTAATGCTATTCGTAGTCGCTCTACGTGGCATACACATGATAGGTGATTATTTGCATGCCACGTAGGGCGATTGCCGCAGTGAACGACTGCAAATAGTATTATTCAAATTTATATGTTTACAGTTAGCATTACCAAATATTAATGGAAAAAAATCCAAAAGTAAGTCCGTTCATATAAATATTTTTATTTTTTGCTTTCGGTTGATTCTAAATTATATTTACAGAGTTTCTTTTTAACTCTTACAACATAGTTCCGATATTCAAACAGAAGAAGAAAAAAATATTTTACACATCCTAAATCTATATTATACTTTATCTTCGTTATTAACAGAAAGAAAAATAGAGTGGTTTAAAAAAAATAAAAAATAAAAATTAAAGAATTCTTTCTTTTGATGGCTTTTGTTACCCTTTCACCTTTGTATAAACCGGGGCTAAATAAAACCAAAAGGGATAAAACTTTCTTGTGTGTCGAAGATATAAAGGGCGCGCACAGGAGAAAAGGGGGAATTTGATCGATCTATTATACGGTGAAGCATTCAAAACATAACTGCACACTCACACAATCTTCACCAAGAGTTTGTAGCATTCGGTGAATTGCACTTGCCTCTGGATAGATGTGTGGGACAAAGGATCCACCCCATGCTTTGAGAAACTTGTGAATGGTGAGTGGGCAAAAGTAAAGAAAGTCAACACACGGGTCTCACTCTTACTTTAGTGCGGGAGGCTAGGGAACGGGTTGAGGAATTAAATGAAAAGGATAAAAAGCATGACCACTTCTTAAGGTTTGACTTAAGTTTTCATTTTCTTCTAATTTTCTGTATTTCCTAATTTAATCAATTCTGTAATTTAACATTCAGAGAATTCCGTTAATTAAACATTGCGAAGTGCTACATGTACATAATTATCTGCACAATGATATCCATAATTATACGTGACACTGGATCCAACCTTTAATTCAAATTTCATACTTACACATCAACAATCGAATGATTACCACATCACATTATGAACACCATTATGTAAAATAATTATATACAAATAGAATTTTCCTTAAAGCTTTGGTGTTATTCCACACTAATCAACGGAATTATGGAAATAATGAACAACATTAATGCCGGGTGAACACGCCCATTGACAAGGACTTTAAACAGGGGCTGAGGTGGATTGCATTTCAAAGGACCTGTTCGAATAGTAGAGCTTATAATGGCAAAACGTGGATCCAGCACATCTGATTGCTTACTTTGTAATTAGACAAGATCAACATGTCAATATTATAAGCAGGATGGACCAAAAACCAGAGTGCCATAAAGAAATGTACATTTCATTTGAAAGTCAACTAATATGCATGTTGGGTATTTTTTGGTAAGTGATACCCAAATCCCCTAGGCAATGATGAAAATCGAGGCCCGTTTAACTTCATAGGCTATAAGCCTAATATTGAAGAACATATTGGACCCACACCACAATTGATGTAACCCAATTGTGTTGGGTATTTGGAGGAAATCAGCCCATTGGGCTAGATGCTCAATACCCGACTATGGAGGTAAATGAAATCACAAAAGATAGAATTGGTTGCAAATAATTATCTCGTGATAATTATCATATCCCTACTGTTTCTGTTGGACTCAAATTTAAACTTCCCTGTTATCTTGGAGATTTGATTTCCCTCGTGATAATAAACAAGAGTTTTATATATCCGAAAAACTCAACCAATTTAAAAAAAAAAAAAAAAAAAAAAAGAGAGAAGCCGGCTGCCTTCTTCTTCTTAGAGTGAGAACTTTTCTGCAAAAAGAAAAAAGAGACTTCCTTCTCTGTGAAAACCGAAGTCGACCTTTGTGGTGTGCCTTTGTGTGCCTTTTCTTCTTCGTGAATGAAAAAGTCTCCCAATTGAAGTTACCTTTGTGGTGTTGGGTCGAAGATTTCTGAGCCGGATTTAAAAAAGGGGGATTTCGTTTCATTTTCTTCCATTAAGTTTCAGTTTCTGCATTTCATTTAGTTCACTGCTTCATTTTGGTTTCTTGAATTCCATTACATTTATTTGATTTAATCCTTCATTAACCTTTGTTGTGTGGTTGCAGGTTGGATTAAAAACAACAAATTGGTATCAGAGCTTGGTGGTGGTGGAATTCAGACCAAAAACCGGCCAGAAAACTGAAGGAGAAGAAAACCCGTTCGAAAATTTTTGAAAAACCCGAGGCTAAAAACTCCAATTCCGGCCAAACCACTAACCATCCGGGAAAACTGAGGCCAGACCCATAACCAGCAGGTGGAGGCGCTCCTGGTGGTGGTGATTTTTTCCGGCGACGACGCGTGGTGGTCCGGCGACGGCACGTGCGGCGGTTTTCCGGTGAGGCTTCTTCAGGCAGAATCTTCATTTTAATATTTCTAACTTACCTGTGTGGTTAGTTTTTTGTTTCAGGTACTGCAGTAAAAGTTGGACGATTTTGCCCTTGGTGGTCGCTGGTCCGATCTGCAGTACATTTACTAAATTACTTTAGGCCAAGATTGCGGTCCTAAAGCAGTAAATTCGCATCTCTCGTAGCTTACGGACTCAGAAAAGTCCGCTCTAGTAAATTGGCTGAAACTTTTAAATTATCGCAATAGCAGATCATCGTGTGGGGTGATCATTAGGATTGGGGGTTGTCATTGCTTGGCAACCATTGCTTGATGCTAGAATCTAGGATTACTTGCCAATATTTGTTTAATTTCTAAGTGAAATTATTTATTGTGTTTAGAATTTGTTGAACGTTGTTGCGTTTTAAATCTCATATTATTTAGACTTGTACCCGGGCTCCTATTCTAGTTTCTTCCCTCGACCTGAGAACGTGATTCTCACGGAATCCTGGGGTTCTAGAAATAGAGTATTATTGTGAAACCATAGGATTTCTTGTTACTTTGTGTAATCTGTGTGACCTGTGATCTTTTACATATCGAAGTTTGTGTTCTGTGCATTTTTGAGTAAGATGTCGACATATCACTTTGAGTTGGGTGTCTTTAATGGTAAAGGAGATTTTTCAATTTGGCAACAGAAAATGAAAGGCATTCTTGTTCAACAAAAAATTTCTAAAGCAATTGATGATTCTTTTCCTGCAACTTTGACTGATGAAGAAAAAGAAAATTTGGATGAATTGGCATATACTTCTATAATTTTACACTTGTCTGATGCGGTATTAAGAAAAGTTGGTAAATTAAAATCAGCTCAAGAACTTTGGGAAAAATTGGAGGAACTTTATGTTTCTAAGTCCACTCCAAACAAACTTTTTCTACTTGAAAGCTTTTTTAGTTTCAAAATTGGTTCTTCAAAAGATTTGGATGACAATTTAGATATTTTCAATAAACTTGTGCAAGATATCAATAACTGTGGTGAAAAAGTATCTGAAGAATATAAGGCTATCATTTTGTTAAATGCTATACCTAATACTTATAGAGAGGTTAAAAGTGCTATTAAATACGAGAGAGATACTTTAACACCTGAAATTGTCATAGACTCGTTAAGAAGTAAAGATATGGAATTGCGAGCCGAAAGAGTCGAGAGAAAAAGTGGTGAGGTTCATATGATGAGAGGTAGGTCTCAGTCTAGAACTCATGATAACCAAAGTGGATACGCATTCGGTTGTAAAAAGAAGAGTAGAAGTTTATCTAGGTCAAAAGGTAAATCTAAAGGTAGAAAATGCTATGAGTACGGTAAAACTGGACATTTTATTAAAGATTGTTATGTTGAGAAAAACAAACAAAAAGAAAAGGTTCACGATGAGGCAAATGTTATTACTTCGTTTGATGAATGTTGTGAAGTATATGTGTTATTGAACTCTGAATCTACTGAAGTAAATCTGACTGTGAAATCACATTTAAATGAATGGATACTTGATTCTGGTGCATCGTTTCATATTTCATCACATAAAACTTGGTTTGAAAACTTGCAAGAATCTGAAAGTGGACATGCTATTCTGTGCAATAATCATGCATATAAAATTGCTGGAATTGGTGATATCACGTTAAAATTTGACATTGGTAATGTGCTTAAATTACATGGAGTTAGATATATTCCAAAAATGGCTAGGAATCTTATTTCAGTAGGAGCATTAGAAACTGATAGTTTTTCTGGTAAAATTGGAAATAACATGCTGAAAATGATTAAGGGTGCTCTTGTCACGTGTAAAGGTATTAAAAGAAATGGTATTTATGTGACTACTGCTGAAATTATTAAAAATTCATCTTCGTCTATAAATTTGACCAACAAAGATGACACACACAAGTGGCACAATAGATTAGCTCACATAAGTATTAAAGGACTTAAACTACTAAATGATAAAGGTGTATTTGGAAATGACTGTGTGTCTAATATGCCTTTTTGTGATCACTGTGTTCTTGGAAAACATCATAAGTTGTCTTTCTCATCTGGCATGCACAAAACTACTAAAGTTTTGGAATATATTCATACTGATTTATGGGGGCCATCTACTAATCCTACAATGGGTGGGAATAGATATTTTTTGTCCATAATTGATGATTTTTCTCGTAGAGTGTGGGTTTATCTGTTAAAGGATAAAGCTGAAACTTTTAAGTTTTTCAAATTATGGAAATTGCAAGTTGAAACTCAAACTGGCAAAAAGATAAAATATCTAAGAACTGATAATGGCCTAGAATTTTGTAATAAAGATTTTGATGATATGTGTGAAAAATGTGAAATTACTAGACATAAGACTGTTCCTTATACACCTCAACAGAACGGTGTGGCTGAACGTATGAATCGTACTTTACTTGATAAAGTTAGATGTATGATGTTGAGTTCTGGTATTCCTAAATCTTTTTGGGGTGAAGCTGTTATGACTGCGTGTTACTTGATTAACTTGACACCTTCTACTGCATTAAATGGTGACACTCCACATGAAAAATGGTATGGTAAATGTGCTGACTATACTGTGTTAAAAACATTTGGCTGTGCTGTTTTCTCTCATCAAAACGAGGGAAAACTAAAACATAGAGCTAGGAAATGTGTTTTCTTAGGATACCCTGAAGGAGTTAAAAGGTATAGGCTTTGGGATAGAAGTCAAACTGGAGTTAAGATCATCGTAAGTCGTGATGTTACATATAATGAGTCTGAAATGCCATGTTTAAAACTAGATAGTGACACCTTGAGAGAAAAACAGCAAGAAAACACTAGTGATGAATCTCATGAAGATTTAAGGTCTTTAAGTGATAAAACCCCTAACACCTCAATTGAGGTGGAGCATCAAAATCTTGAACTAGAAGATAATCAGGATGAACATATTGAGAGAAATGAGGTTTTAGAGGAATATCAAGAGGAGCAAAACCCTTTGTCTGATTACCAGTTAGCTAGAGACAGAGTTAGAAGAACATATAGGGTGCCTCAAAGGTTAGAGTCTGATTTTGAACTTGCTTATGCTAGTTATGAAGAACTAGTTGATAGGGAACCAAACACGTATGAAGAAGCTTTGAGGAGTGAACAATCTGAGGATTGGGTGAAAGCGATGAAAGAAGAGATAAGTTCCCTCGATAAGAATCAAACATGGGAATTAGTCCCAAGACCTAAAAACAAGTCTATTATTGGGTGTAAATGGGTCTTTAGAATTAAGGAGGGAATTACCAAAGGAGAGAGTTTAAGGTTTAAGGCTAGACTTGTAGTCAAAGGATACACACAAAAGGAAGGGATAGATTATAACGAGATCTTTTCTCCAGTTGTTAAGTATACCACAATTAGGACTATGCTTGCATTAGTTGCACATTTTAATTGGGAACTTGAACAACTTGACGTTAAAACTGCTTTTTTGCTTGGTGAACTTGATGAAAAGATTTTTATGGATCAACCTAAAGGTTTTGAAAATAAACAAAAATCTGATCATGTGTGCTTTCTTAAACGCTCTCTGTATGGTTTAAAACAATCTCCCAGACAATGGTACAAACGTTTTGATTCTTTTGTTAAAACTGTTGGTTTTAAAAGGAGTAAATTTGATCATTGCTTATACTATCAAGGAAATGCTAAAAAATGATAACTGTGTGTTTTTATTGCTATACGTGGATGATATGCTTTTAATTGGTCCCAACTTGAAATTGTTAAATGACATAGAAATGACTTTGAGTAATGAATTTGATATGAAAGACCTTGGTAATGCTAAAAGGATTTTAGGCATGGAAATCCAAAGAGATAGGTCTAATTCAATTTTATCTTTGCATCAGACTCCATACATCATGAAAATCTTGAAGAAATTTGGCATGAATGATTGCAAACCTGTTACATTACCTTTAGCTAATCACTTTGTATTATCTAAAGAACAATCACCTGCTAATGAAGAAGAAGAGGAATATATGAAAAATATTCCTTATACCAATGCCATTGGTTCTGTGATATATTTAATGGTGTGTACTAGACCTGATTTAGCATTTGTTGTTAGTACACTTAGCAGGTATATGTCCAACCTTGGTCCTAAACATTGGGAAGCCTTGAAATGGCTGTTTAGATATTTGAAAGGAACATGCAATATTGGCTTGATATATAAGTTTAGTAACGAAGAAATAAAATTGAAAGGATTTACTGATGCTAATTATGCTGGTGATAGAGATAATAGGAAATCTACATCTTCCTATGTGTTTACTTTGTGTAATTCTTGTGTTAGTTGGAAATCTCAACTTCAACATGTTGTTGCTTTATCCACTACTGAATCAGAATATATTGCTGCTACTGAAGCCTTTAAAGAATCTTTGTGGTTTAAAGGTGTATTAAATGAACTTGGTGTTTTTGATAACAATGTGACAATATATTCTGATAGTCAATCTGCTATTCACCTATGCAAAAATCATGTCTTTCACTATTCACCTATGCAAAAATCCTGTCTTTCATGAACGTACTAAACATATAGATGTTAGATTGCATTTCATTAGAGATATGGTTTCTCAAGAACTGGTAAAACTTGAGAAAATCCTTTCAGAATATAATCCTGCAGACATGGGAACTAAAGTGCTCCCATTAGTAAAATTTAGAAGCTGCCTTGATCTTCTAAACATTGGTACAAACTTGTAAGTTCTTTTTTCTTTAAGTTATTTGTTATCTTATCTAACTTGCAGGATGATTTGGTATCAAGGTGGAGATTGTTGTGTATTTTTTGGTAAGTGATACCCAAATCCCCTAGGCCCGTTTAACTTCATCGACTATAAGCCTAATATTGAAGAACATATTGGACCCACACCACAATTGATGTAACCCAATTGTGTTGGGTATTTGGAGGAAATCAGCCCATTGGGCTAGATGCTCAATACCCGACTATGGAGATAAATGAAATCACAAAAGATAGAATTGGTTGCAAATAATTATCTCGTGATAATTATCCTATCCCTACTGTTTCTATTGGACTCAAATTTAAACTTCCCTGTTATCTTGGAGATTTGATTTCCCTCGTAATAATATACAAGAGTTTTAATATATCCAAAAACTCAACCAATTTGAAATAAAGAGAGAAGTCGGCTGCCTTCTTCTTCCAAGTGTGTGAGAACTTTTCTTCCTTCTCTGTGAAAACCGAAGTCGACCTTTGTGGTGTGCCTTTGTGTGCCTTTTCTTCTTCGTGAATGAAAAAGTCTCCCAATTGAAGTTACCTTTGTGGTGTTGGGTCGAAGATTTCTGAGCCGGATTTAAAAAAGGGGGATTTCATTTCATTTTCTTCCATTAAGTTTCAGTTTCTGCATTTCATTTAGTTCACTGCTTCATTTTGGTTTCTTGAATTCCATTACATTTATTTGATTTAATCCTTCATTAACCTTTGTTGTGTGGTTGCAGGTTGGATTAAAAACAACAATGCAGTATCTATAAAAATTAATCCAACCATTTGAAAGTCAACTAATATGCAGTATTTATAAAAAGTAATCCAAACTTTTGGTCAATTAAGAAAAATATGGATGGAATCCATCCATTGGAGCTCCATCCACAATGTTTTGAAAGATTTGGAATGACAGCTGCAACAAATGAAAGATTAGGAAAAAATTTGCAACTTTTTAAAAGGTTTGGGGTCTCAACTGCAACTATCCCCCAAAAAAAACTCATTCGTGGATCCTCGACTTCTTCTGCTCTCATTTTTCCGTTTGCTCATGACCATGTCAACTGCAACAAGTTAGTTTTAAATTATAAAATTTAAACTGCTAACTTTTTATTCTCAATAAAAAATAAAACCCCAACACAAAATCTATTAAACAGATATATGACCCATAAAATCCAATACATTCAATCTAATACCACCACAATTGTGAACAAGTTCTTAGTGTTGGGAAAAATTATTAATTTGTCACTTGGGCCTATATATATAATTATTTATGTATAAGGCCATCTTAAAGTTAAGCAAAAGATTAAAGTGATCTAATAAAAAACTAAATATTGGGTTTAGTACATCTAAATAAAGTGTAGGACAGATTATATGTATAGAGACTGAATCTATAACTGGATGGACAAAAATACTTATATACGCAACTATGAAGAAGGTTATTGTTCCCAAATTCATATGTGACTTCTCATTCTTTATGCCTCCCATCAACACAAAATTAATTAAGATAAAGCTTATTGAAGTTTTAGACCAAATACCCACATTCAAGATCTTGAACTTGTAATCAATGATCACGAATCAAGAAAAAAGAATTCAAGAATCAAGACAATGGATCGAGAAGCAAAACCAAGAACAAGAATTAAATAATCAAATGAGGCAAAATTTAATATTAAAAGTGAGGCCAAACGTGAAAAGATTGCAGTTCAAGTTTCGATTCAAGATCCGAAATCTAGATTTAGTAATAATTAATTATTCTTGGTGAATTGAGGTATGTTCCACGTTTAATAATTCTTTTACTTATTTGATTGGAGGATCTTAGCAATAAATGATTCTTTTTCTAGTTTTAAAGTTTTATAAAGTTTCAACAAGTGATATCAGAGCCAACTCTATGTTAAACTATTGAAAATAAAGAAGATTATTATGGTTGAAATTCATAGTTTCGATTTCGAAAAGCTAAGATATTAAGGATATTTTTTGGGAGTAAGGCAGCATTGAAGCGCTACAGCGCTGCATTAGGGCACTATGACGATGCACTTCTAAAATTTTGGCAGTGTGGCAGTGCGTAGTTTCCAGGTTGTTGGTTTTATTTTTATTTTTTTATCTTTTGGCAACAGAAGAGAAAAATAAAAATAAAAATAAAAATAAAATACAAAAGGAGAATGTATTTCAAATCTTGGTACTTTATATTTATTTTGGATTACTAATTTTTTAAAATAGATTACTTGAAGCAATATGTTACCAAATTAATCTCTCTTGTCTAAGGGGGGTGTCCTCAATTTAGAGTTTGATGGATTTTAAAACTCCATATAAATTGAAGTATCCTCAATTCAGATTTAAATATAATTCATTAAAATATAGGTGTCCCCAATCTAGATTTTTAAAAATACTTATAAATTTAGGTGTCCTCAACATAAATTTTAATAGGTAGTTTTGAAATTTAGATATCCTCAATAACTAGTTGATTTTAAAAGATTTCATTAAGTAGATAGATTATGATAGATTTTGAAGGATTTCAAGGTAAAAAATAAGTACAAAGAATCAGTAACAATTTTAATCCAAACCTAAAAATTTCACGACATTTCTCACCTCTCTCCATATTTGCTGCCCTCTCTCTCTCTCTCTCTCTCTCCTTCCCCCTCCCCCCAATCCTAAACAAAATTTTCTTCTTCTTTCTATCTCACATTTCTCTACTGTGAAAAGATCGTGTTGATAACTTTTCAATTGATGATAATTTATGAAAGATTACTATTTTTTGTTGAATATTGGGTGTGATTTTTTATTGAACTTATTTTTTCTTATTGAAACTATATATTGTTTACTATTTTATAGATGTGCTGGAAATTATCATAGTAATTTACGATTTCTAGTATGCATGCTGGAACAACTTCGTCTTTCAAGTTCTGTACCCTATTCCTTTTTTTTGGAAAAAAGCTATGTGTTTTCTATATATACCTGTAAATCCTAGCCAAGAAATGTGAGGATGGTATCCCACAACTTTTTCTTTTGTGTCTGCATGGTCAATGAGAATTCTGGGGGTGTGAAATTAATTGTCTTGTGGTCATGTATGTGTACATCTATGTGTTTGTATCTCACAAGATTGTGGCCATTTGAACTAATTCATATTGATTACGACTTTGATTGTTTAACACTACATATTTTTGTCATCTCCCACTCTAACATTTTGTTGAATATTGGGTGTATTTTTTATTGAAACTCTGTTATAATATTCAATGTTTAACAAACAATTGAACAAGAATTCGATCATTTTCTATGATTTATTAGCGTGCATATGTGTAAGAATGAGTCGTTAAAGAAGAAATAAAAATTTGTGGCTTATATTAAGCATATTATAAATTTTACCCAGAATCTATAAAATCCATGAAAATCTTTTAAAATCTACAAAATAGAAATCCATTCAAATCTTATGAAATCTATTAAATTCTATCAAATTTCACACAATCCATAATAATTTATAAATATTAAGAAATCTATTAAACTCTGAAATGGAGATACCCCCGTAAATTAATTTATTTGGAATATTAAGACGATTGCATGTATATGATCATGCAGGTATTTATTGGCCCAAAGGAAGGTAAATATTTGGTCGAATTACATACACACACGTGGTAATAAATATGTGAATCGCAAAATTTTTCATTAACTAAACATTAAGTCGATCTAAAGATAGGCTTGATGTTTGACTAAATTTAGTGTCAATATTTAATTATTACGCCAAGAATACTACTTACAAGTTGATATTTTTTCCAACTACTAAATATCAATGTTGTGCTCGATCTCTTATGATAGGGCTCACAATTATTTGAAATTATTGATTGTCCAAAAAGGATTCTCAAGTGAACATTTTACTTAGGTTTAAGTTTTCTATTCGATTAATCCATCTATGTTTACAATATCTATCAACTAATCAATTCAATTCCTATGCTTATGAAACAAAATTACGGACCAAAAAAAGAATGTTCATATCGCTCTTGGCTATATGGATCTAGATCTTACATTAAAGACTAAACAATCCACTACCCTTACAGAGAAGAGTTCCGCTGATGAGAAATGGGACTTGGATCTAGATCTTACATTAACTATTACCAAGGAGTTTCTTAAGGAAATTTTAAAAAAAAATGTTTTACAAAAATCTATCAGGCCAAAATGAATATGCTTTTAGCTAAAGCATAAGGATAAATGAAACATACGGGAGTACATCAAGGAAATATTTTACCCTGTTTCAAAGCTAAAGGCATTAAGGTTTGAGCTATCTGATGACTCATTAGTGCTTTCATTTTGATTTCTCTTTCTAGACAATTCAGATAATTTAAGGTTAGTTACAATTGTCAATAGGGAAAGGTGGACTCTTAATGAGTTTATTTCATATTATGTGCAAGAAGGAGAAAGGTTAAAGCAAATTAGAATTGAAAGTACTCACTTGGCAAATACCTCTCAGGACAAATTAAAGAATAAGGAAGCTGTATCTAGTTTAATTCAAAAGAAACAGCAAAAGCCTTAGAATGATAAATTATCTGGCTGCTACTTTTGTATGACACATGAAGAGGGATTAAACTAAATGTCACGCTTGACGTATAAAAAAAAAGGTACACTTCTCACTTTGGTTTTTTTTTTTTTTTTTGGGTTTAATTTAGTTTCGATACCTAAACCCATTTGGTAGATAAATTTCAGTACCACCACTCACTTAAGTGTGTCTATGCAGGGTTATTTGAATAGTCGATAGCTAATTGATGTTGAAAATTTTATCTATGTGGGCGACGACGAATCAATTAAAGGTAAGGCTATAAGGATTTTTAGAATATTGTTAAAGATTGGTTATTATTTAGATTTGAAAGCGAGATTTGTCCTACCATCTTTTAAATGGAATATGATTTCTATTTCCACATTAGAGAAATTCAATTACTTTTGTTCATTTGAAAATAGCATGTTTAGTCTATTTCCTAATTCAAATTTTCTGGGTAATGGTTCTTTATCTTGTTATGATATCCTATATTTGCTTAATTCAGTTACATTTTGTAAAAAAATCTTGATATGACATGTTGTATTGAATATAAATTAACCAATGAGAATTTTGCTTTGTTATGGTACAAACTATCAGATCACATCTCTCAAAAAGATAAAAGAAAAGCTTATGTCAAAAGGAATCATTGATCCATGAGCAAATATAAGGAGATTAGGTACAATAGGACTTTGAATGTCGTCGGCCTAATTTATACAGATATTTATGAGCCATTTCATTTGGCTTCTTGGAGTGGTCAACAAAAATCTCTTGTAAGCTTTGAATAGGCAAGAGGCCTAATTTGAAGGACTTCCACATTAGGGATTGTCTAATTAAAACAAAGCCTCATAGGCCAAATAAAAGAAAACTAGACTCCAAAACCGTCAGTTGTTATTTTATATTTTACAAGATTAAGGGGTTTCAAATTTTAAGAGTCCACTATTAGGTCAATTTTTGAAAAGGGAAATGTTTAATTCATTGTGATGTTTGGGGCCTCTATCAAATTTTCACATGTGGTTATAAATATTTCCTTACCTTAGTGGATTGCACACGATTTTCTTGAATCGATATCATGAAACAAAGATTTGACGTCAAGTTTATTATCCCCAAGTTCTTTACTCTAGTAGACACTCAATTTCACTAAGTAATCAAGAAATTTAGATTTGACAATGCACGGGAGTTATTTAAAGAATATTTTGACGCCAAAAGAGTTATTCATCCATTCTCTTGTGTGGAAGGACTTGAACAAAACTTCGTGGCTGAATGAAATCATTAGCATCTTTTCATTGTAGCTCGAGCCTATTCTTTTAATCAAGAGTTTCAATTCAATTTTAGGAAGAGTGTGTGCTCATGGCCACATTCTTGATTAATAGAACTCCTTCACCGATCTTGTAAAACAACACTCTATTCTCTTTGTTGTATGGCATTCTAGTGAATTACACTTTAATATTTGGAAGCCTTTGTTTTGCCTCAACACTGTCTTCCCACAGAAATAAATTCCATCCAAGAGCTAAAGCATGTGTCTTTGTTGGATACCCTTCAGGCATCAAAGGGATACGCTATGTGATATTGCTTCAAATTCATTTCTTATTTCCAGAGATGTTGTATTTCATGAAAATCATTTTCCCTTCCATTCCATAATACAAACAAACTTGTCTTATTGATCCATTTCCTGATGTTGTCTTTCCTCACATTGCTTATGATTTGCCCGTTTACCATTCAACTCTAGCCTTGCATCTTGAATTATCTACAATTAACAATGATATTGATTTTTCTTAACCTTCACCTTTCCTATCTAGGTAGGGCAAGAGACGAGCCTGCTTGTTCTCTCGCCATTTTCTACCTCCTAAGTTGCCTATTTTCAGGCGAGGCAGCACAAGGGGCAATTGAACGACCAATTTCGATGCTATTAAAGATCAAGGACTGAAATGAAAATGTACTATTTAACTCCCACTTTTGTTTTTTCTCCCTATATTTGGTGCCAAAGTATCAAAACTTATGAACTCATCCACTTGACTATCCATAAGTTTCAATCATGTCATCTGCTTCCTAGTTGCTATACAAGTAGACCCTTCCTTGTCTCCGATTGTCGAGTAGTAAGAAGTGGTTGTCGTAGCCTATCTCTAGGGGTAGAAAGTGGTTGGACTGGCCTATGCATATTTCTTGCAGGATTGATTTTGTCAAATACATTAATAGACTTCTATGGCCCATGTTATGGCTCATACTTGGGAGAAAAATTGTCTTCCATGTTAGTTTGGGCCTCGGTAGTTCGACTAGAAGCATAATTTAAGGAGACATCAATTCCCACTTCTCTTTCAAGGGGCTAACCTCTTTAACCCGTCAAGGAGGATGGGGCTCTTTGACTTTGTATTTCATCCTCGAATGAATTACATTCTTAACGTGCAAAATGAGTGATTGGTAGACTTTCATGTCACTACATTCGCATGAGGAGTTCTTCCATAGCCGTGTTTTAGTGGGTGATGTTTCTCATGTTAGCTGCCATGGTTGCTATTTTCAAGGTGAGTTGTATAGCCACCCTCATCCCACTATGCCTATGATAGTGGTGGGGTCGAGGCCGACCTACTTGAGCTACTGTTTGTGGAAATTCACTAGTGTTTTCTCTTACCATCTAGGGAGGGACAACATGATCTGAACTTATTTCTTTTTGCAACAAAATTATTAGATTTTTCCTAACTTATGGGGCTTGTACTTATTATTTTTCAAGAACAAATCATTTTTCTAAGGGGATACCCAACTATTTTTTGGCTGACTGCTTTCATGAGAATATTCGTAGCTATAGTGGAGATTTCTAGAGGTGGTGCCAATCCATTGACCTCGTTTGTGTAAGGGATTTGGACAACAAATGTTTGGTTCACTTGCTTATACGCAAGAAAATTTCAACACGTTTTGACCGGGGTCTTGGTCGGAGGAGGTTACCATATATGAACATGGAAGATACTCTATGACACTAGGCAAAATTGTTTAAATACCGACAGTATATTTAGGGGTGATTGCATAATAATAAAGTAAGATAATCTAAATTTAAACAAACAATAGTGTGGAATAAGCAAGTGAGAAGTCAAGAAATAGCTTTAGAGTTTAGGCTCAAATGATACAAGAACATGAGGGGGTATTTATAGTATTGTACATGACTTAGAGTCCCTTAAATGAAAGGGCACGTGTCTTCATCTCCTCAACTAGGACATTCTATCCTAGGCATCAATTTTGACTTCATTACCCTATGGCACCTTTAATGCTCTTCGAGAAAGCTACCACCTTACAGCCTATGCTGGCAAAACTTTGACATATCTCTCATTACAAAAGTTAAATCAATCATTTCAATCAAGCTATTGAGAATCTAGGAGCTTCAGCTGAGGCCTCGTCATAGGGTTTTGGATTCAACCATGTAGAACTTACAGCTTCGACAATTGGGCTACGTCGAAGGGCTTCGATGGTTCGACCATAGGGGGCTTGTGCCCAGATTCATTCAGAGCTTTGGTAAAAGGCGTTTGATGGCATCCCACGTGACGAAGCACAATAATAGTCTCCCAAGTCCATGTGTGGTTATTCATGTCACGCATGGAATTCTGTCTTTGAGTAATTTTTCTTTCGTGGTTAGGTTTTTGAAAACATAATAGTCTCCTAAGTATAAGTATAGATATTAATATCAAGGTCGAAGTTCGAATATTGAAGCTGATAATTGAAATTTATTTGGCGAGCCGAAGCATGGTAGTGCTGAATTGTCAAGGCTCATTCATTTGATAGCTGAAATTTCTTTGGTGAGCCGAAGCAGGGTAATGCTGAGCTACTGAGACTCCTTTATTTGATAGCTAAAATTTGTTTGGTAATTATGCCAATTATTTGATGTTTTTGCTTGTTTCCAAGGAAAAACAGCTGAATTGTTACAACTTCCAAAATGCGCGTGGGCATTTTATATTAAATGCATAGTGATGGCCATGAAGCAGCAATTTGAGTTCAATGTGCTGACGCTTATGCGTGAGATACACATATAAACAGGAGATGCTAATAGAGAAAAATGGTTTGAATTCAACGCCTTGGAAGTGGCTAAAAATTGGATGGATCAGATGATGTAGGTCTTGATCTGATGGTAAGATTTGTCTTCCTTTCCTATAAAAGCCAAAATCCTACCAATGTATCAGCTTTTTACTTTTACAAAAAATCTTCGAATCTATCTAGTACTCCAAAGCTTCTCTGATCAATCTTGTTCTCTCGTGACATCACATTCCTTAGAGCTTCTTTCCTATTTAGATATTTTCTCTTCTTTTCCATCATTCATTCATTCTGTTAATTTCAATAGCTTTTGGATCTAGTGCTAGAAGTACCATTGTTGAGTTTGGGGATGAGGCTATGTTTGGTGGGTTAGACGAAGGTTATTAGATGATGAGTGAAGGTCCAATGGGCTGTGAGGCCGATTTAGGGTTACAAAAATTCCTTCTACTATAACCTCCACCAAACTAAATGAACTTATGGATAAAGATAGGATCCTGGACTTCATAGAACTTTTAGAACTTGAGGGCCAAGAACGTACTTGTTACACTTGGCCAAGTTACGTGGTGGTTAACGAGTACTTGTTTAATGCGAGTATGCTTCTACTTCTACATCCATTTTTTAGAGCGTTGCTAAGGTCCTTCATGCTAGCACCCGCCCAATTGTTGCCAAATAGTAGAGCTAGCTGGTTGGGGCATACTTCCTTTTGAAGGAAAGCTCACTTGATAAGGTTATACCCCTATATGTAATCCAAACTCTTTTCCGGCCTCAGATCCTTAGGAAATGAGAGTCAAAATGGTGGTATTACATGACTCCTTGGGGAGATCATACACCATTTTAGAAGGTTTGCCATCCTCAATAAAGGGGTGAAAGGGTCTTAGTTTTGGGTAAAGGGCAAGTGGCAACTGGTTGAGGGAGATAAGGCCCCAGCTTGTAACATGCTGACCTAATATTCTAAAGCCCATGAGTTTCTCCCTTTACCACATGTCTTTTTTTAAGACTTTATCTAATGCAAATTGGTTCGCAATTTTAGGGACTCGTTTCAAACTTTCCCAAGCTAAGTGGGATGTCATCGGAGACATTTACAGACGTCCTCTAAGGTCATGCCACTTTGATTGATTGATTGAAAGCAACAAATTCTTCTTGGACTTCAAACTGATGGCCTCCAAAGGTAAAATTCGACACTTCATATGGATGCATAAAATAATTGGTGCCGATACTAACTTCCACTTGTGTTTACATATGACTTCAAAAAGAAAAATACCCTAACCTTGACAGGAGTTCGATTTTGAGGTCAATTTCCACAGAGGTTTCCTAGGCTTTTAAACGAGTTAATTCCCTAAATAGTCACTGAACTTTTACCAAAAGTTCCTAGGATATTATCGAACTTCAAAACTTTCCTAAATAATCATTGAACTTTTCAAAAAGTTTCTAAGAAGTCACTAAATTTCAAAACTTCTCTAAACAGTCACTGAATTTTGCCAAAAGTTCCTAGAAGGTCACTAAATCAGTGATGTGTGGGGTCTCAATTTGCAAAGTTGAGTGGCCTCTTAGAAACTTTTTGCAAAGTTCAACTGAATATTTAGAAAAGTTTTGAAGTTTAGTGACATCCTAGGAACTTTTTGCAAAGTTTAGTGACTATTTAGTGAAGCTTTGAAGTTGGGTGACCTCTTGGGAACTTTTTGGCAAAGTTCAGTGACTATTTGGGAAATTAACCCACTTTCAAACCATCGTCCAGGGGCGAAGCATGTGAAGGAAACATTGGAATGCCTCAACAAAGAACATGTTAAATGAAGAGATAAGAAGACGGCCCATAAGGTTGACAAGGGCAAAAAGAAATTCCAGAAGCCTCAAAAAAAGAAAAAATTGTCCCATGACACTAGCCATGTCTCTGGGAAGTTTGGCACTATTAGTACCCTGATTGGGAAGTAAATTCTACCTTTCCCACCTCTGAAGCTGACGTGAACCTCCTTTAATGTTGCAAAGACACAAAAGGCCAAGGAGGTTTGTGAAGAGGCTGCTAAAAAGGTAGAGCAGGCCTCTGAGGCCCCAAAGAAGAAAGATCTGATGAAGAGGACTTCGGGAAAATTCAATAGGTTTTTGGCTGAGCAAGATGAAGAGATAGCCCCAGCAATGATGGACATGTTGCCACCTGAAGTCAAGGATACTATGTAAATTTCTACAAGTTTTGGACTGATAGGTGGTGGACTTATGTATCCACTTGTGACGTGGTAGATCCGATAGCAACCCTGGTGAGTCAAAGTTATAGGGCTTTTAAGGTTGCTTTAAATTTCCAAGAGGTGCTAAAGGACCTCCAGACGTGTAACAAAGAGTCTATTGATAAGCTAGCCTTGGTAGAGGAGAAAATGAAAAGAATAATAGTCGAGGCTAAGAAGTTGAGGACCCAGTAAACTAAAAAGCTTGTTAGGCTGGAATTTGCATTATTGAAGATTGAAGCTCTGAAGAAAAAAATTCATGAATCCTAGTACAAAGTGTCTTCCTTAATAAAGAAATCATAGAAGCTGACGACCGAAGCTTTGGTAAAGGCCAACTTGGAAAATGTTGGGCTCAAGGATGCAAACCACTTTTATGAGATACAAATGAATCACCCTGTGGAGAATGCAGATTGGGCTAAAGCTAGTGCTCAAAAGGGAGGTTAGAAGGTAGTGAAGGAATACTTTGCCAACTTTCATTTGACGAAAGAGTACTAGCGTTTTGATGCCTATTGGAGGAGGTTTGCCTACGTCGAGGTATTAAATACGGTGGAGGAGCTATATCTAGGACTCAATGATGCTGACCTAAGGGCAGAATTGTTGGAAGGGAGGTGTCTCAGACTCCTGTTGATGACACAGCTGAAGTCGAAATAGAAGTGGACCAAGAGGACGCTCTTAAGGATGAAACTTCAAGCCAAGAAGCTCCAGTTGTTGAGGTACCTACAACTGAGGCACTGACTCCTAGCCACTTCAACATCATGTAGGATTTGGGTTCCATTTCTTGTAAAAATGGCTCGGACCCACATTTGTACAAATTTTCTTACAACTTAGATAATTTCATTCAAATTGTATCTAATATGACAGCCTTCAAAGGCGACTATTATTTTATGCATTTCAAATGTCGTGCATTAAGAACATATGGAACCCCACATTTTTCAGTACTCTTATTATCCCCTTACATTCAGCTTCATCAAGGGATGCATGTACTGTACGCTTTAGAATATTAATGAGGAAATCTCTTTTAGAATCCAATCCTCTTCTTCGAGGTTCTTACACTTTCCTACATGGTGGATGGTTTATTCATGTAGTGGCTTCTCTCATGATGTTCAGCTTCATCAAAGGAGGCATGTGTTGTACGCCTCGAAGAAGCAATGAGGTAATCCCTTCTAGGATCTAATCCTCCTTTCCGAGGTGCTCACACTTTCCTACATGGTGTTCATCCATGTAAGGGCTTCACCCTTAATGTTCAGCTTCATTGCGGGAGGTATGTGTTGTACGCCTCGAAGAATAATGGATTATCCCTTTTGGGATCCGATTTATCCATGTAGGAGATTCTTCCCTTAGGTTTGGCTACGTCAAGAGAGGCATGTGTTGTACACCTCGAATAATCAATAAGAGAATATCTTTTATGATTCGATCCTCTTCTTTGAGGCATACACACTTCCCTATATGGTGGATGGTTTATCCATGTAGTGACTTCTCTCTGATATTCAGCTTTAACAATGTAGGTATGTTCTGTACATCTCAGAGAATCAATGTTGTAATCCCTTTTGAGATCTAATCCTCTTCTCCGAGGAACTCACGCTTCCCCACATGGTCAATGTTTCATCCATATAAGGGCTTCTGCTTCAGTACTTTTAAATGAAATGTCGTTTTATTTATTCACATTCAAAAGTATTTACAGGGGATGGGAAAAAACTTCCAGCTGTAATGTATATTTGCTAATGATAAAACCCTAAGATGCTCAATGTTCCATGGGCGAGGTTGCACTTTTCCATCCATGTCTTCTATCAAATAAGAACAGGGTCGCAGTTTTTCCCTGATGCGGTATGGACCCTCCCAATTTAGACCCAATGCCCCTACTCCTGGTTCTTTGAAAAGTAGGAAAACCCTCTGAAACACTAGATTGTTTACACGAATGGACTTTTTGTTAACTCTTGCGTTATAGAAACGAGTCATTTTCCTTTGACATGCACTAGTTTTACGTAGGATTCGTCTCTTTTTTCATTAAGGAAATTAAGCTCGCATCTTCTCAGCTCATCGTTGGATATCTCATTAAATTGAATTGACAAGGAAAGGATAATCCAACCTCTACTAGGCTCATTACTTCTGCATAATAGGCCATTAAAAAGGGATAATCTCCCGAGATGATTGAATGAAAAAAATGAGCTTGGGGGATGTACATCTCTCGAGCAAAGAAATGGTATATTTGACTACTATAAGTGGGGAATAAACCAATCATAAGCTTGATATGTTGACATGAGTTGACACACATACGTTGAGTTATGCATCTGACAAGTAAGTTGATTTCATTTATGCATTATTGAAACTGTTTCTTGTGTTGATTACTGAATTCCAATCTTGAGACACGACAGGTTGTCAAATCATATTTTGTATTGAGTTAAGTCACTATCTTGTTTGAAGACAAACAATAGTTCAAGTTTGAGGGTTTAATAAGTGCATTTTTTACACACTTATTTTGCCCACAAAACATGACAAATTGTTGATAAAAATATTTGAATTATAGCTTAATTCTGAATAATTTCGTTTTATACGACTATATTGATGGATATGATAGAATTCAAGAGAAAATAGAAGAAAAAGGACCAAAGTGCAAATAATCAATGTGAACCGAGAGTAGAAACAACGATGTGAAAACTTAAGGACAAATTTAGTAAGAACTTGAAGTATTGGGAGGAAAAAAAAAGAGAGAGAAAGGATATAAAAGAATCAAGAATTGAATTTGAGGATCAAAAATCAACATTTGGAAGTTTTTATAACTGGGCGATTGCCTAGTCATTTAGGGTGGACGATTGTCTAACATCAAGGAACAATTATCGAGGCAAAAAAGTTAGCCTAGGCGATTGTTCATAGTGAAAAAATTCTGATTTTCTATTCTAACTGAAATTCTTATGGAAAGAAATCTTGGAAAGTATTTTAAAACCCTAAGGCCCTCCCTAAAGGGGGAAGACGCATTATAACACATTCATAAGGGTTTTTAGAGGAGAGAACAAGGCAAGAACATGGAGATTGATATCAAGACGCAAGGATTCAATTCAAGATTTAAATTGGTGATGTCTTTTCTTTATTATTCAATTTGTTTTCATCTTCCCATCATGTTATGCTAAATTTATTTGTACTAGGAGAACGATGAACCATGTTACGTAATATTTTTATTTCTAGTTTTACATTATTGACAATTTGATACGTTATTTGAATTTGAATGGTTTATATGCAATTATTTTTTTTCATGATTATGTACACGTAATTGTGTGAGTGTGTCGACTTATTTCATGCATTCGAGAAAAGAGGAATAAGGTCGACTGGGTATAAATCATCGTAGGGTCCGATAGGAGATAGAGATATACCTCTATGCCTTACGTGAATCTTTAAGTGCTCACAAAATCATATGCATTCTTGTATACTAGCATCCGTCATAGAGATATAGGCTGGTAGATAGACTTAGGAGCATTGATTCTTCAAAAATTCAACGTGTTGTCAAATTGTGGACTAGGGTTGAAGGTGAGCATTGCTTGGGGATTCGTGATCCTAGTGCGCTTCATATTTATCGAGTACATCAACTTGCATTCAACACATTTACTTTGCATTTTAGTTCATTCAAATCATACATATTTGCATATTTAGTCTAAGTAGGATTAAATTTAGTTACAACAAATCAAGTTTGACAAAATAGATTTCAATTAAGGTCGAGATAGGTAAAATTTAATTAACTCAATCTCTATGGGACGATATTCGGAACTCTAAATTTCACTTTATTACTTGTTGCGAACCGTAAACTTGCGGTGGTTTAAATCAAAATATATTTTCATGAACACATGTACTATTGTTTAAGCCAATATGCCAAGCAAAATTCCATTGTATAATGCTACAAAGAAGACAAATCGAAAGCCTTCCACACAATAAACATGATATGCTGCTTCTATTCTATTCCGTCTAATTCACTTTCACTTCTCAACCTGCTTATATGCTTTGATCATTTTTTCAGTACTTCTCGGACCAATATGTAACTGTCAGAACAGCCATTTCTGTCACTCCATGGAAGGCCAGATTTGTACCACACAATGGCCAATTGGCTCATGGCAAAATGTAAAATGCAAAACAATCGTCCCAGGCTCCAAGCGCGGGAAAGGGCTGCACCAACCTTAATTTTCTCTTCTAACTTGGATGTTTTCTTGACAACTAATTGGGTCAAATTTCTAAATTCCTTCATCCAACTTGCACAAGAAAATGAATTAGAAAGAACGGGGAAATTTATGTGAACAGAGAAGCCATAATACAACAGAATGTACTACATATTTGAGAAAATTTGTACTTATTTTTCTTTCTCAATACGCTATCTAATATTTGTTACGAAACAACCCATAATAATATAAAATATGTACAACTTGTGTGATGTTAGAAGTAAGACACCATGCCGCAATGACATTTCAACAAGCTCATATGCATTTATTCAAGCCTACAAATTAAAGAACAAAAAGAAAACAAAGGAACAATAACGAAAGAAAATGTTCAATGGATCTAAAGACGTAGGAATTCAAATATGAGAAACCAAAGGAATGAGATCGAAATATATTCACTTCCTGGAGTAACTAAAACATTATTCAATTCTTTCATTTCTGAATTCAAGAGTCCTCTGTAATAATAGTGGAATAAGAAGTTTCCCATTCTATTAAATGTTATGTTTTCTTCAGTAAATTGTATTCTCAAGGTTCCCCGGATAGGAAGGAAAAGAACATTTCAAATATTTTAACCAAAGATATTGGAATTCAACCCGAAGCAAATGAATCCTATAACATCCACAAATCATCAATAAACACGTTAAGAGGTTGAAAATCAACCACAAACCGGAATTCAAAATTTAAACCAATGAAAACATAACATGATTAACACCATCCAAATCAAAATATCTTTATTCCTTTGCCTACATTGCAAGACGCGTGAAGCTAAGCAAGGATGCCACCTAAGTGCTTTCCGAGGCGATAGCATATGTTCCACATACCAATGCCTTGGATATGTAATGCTTAACGGCATAACATGGTCTGCATGGAACAGGGGCGGACCCTCATTTTTACATTTACAAAGTAGGCCTTTCATTTTTAGTACAAAATTTTAACCCATAAATTTTACATAATTCTATCTCCTCTTCGCTGAATTATGTTCCTGGGTCCACCCCTGGCATGGAAGCCAACTCTCAACGCTTATGTAAAGTGCAGTTCTAACTTATGGAGATAATTTGATGTTATCTACACTGACAGTTGAGTGTAGATATTCTTTTAGTTGCCTATGACAGCATGCATGGTTGCGGACCTATTGATGTCAAGGACAAGATATTGTGATGTGATGGACAGTGAGCCGTTGGAATGAGGCAACATGTCAAATAGTTTCATTCCTTTCCCTATCCTATAAATACTCACACTTAGTGTCATTCAAGGATAATGAACAATTTGGAATTCTCTCAAAAACATACAAACCCGATTCCAAATTATGTTCCCCTCTTTGCCACTTCCTCACTCAATTCACTTTACTATCCTTTTTGGACTTATTTGAGCATCAGTGTCTGCATTCTAAGTTTGCAGTAGGGATGGCAGTGGGGCGGGTTCAGGACGGGGAACGGGGCGGGGGGCAGTGAGCCGTTGGAATGAGGCAACATGTCAAATAGTTTCATTCCTTTCCCTATCCTATAAATACTCACACTTAGTGTCATTCAAGGATAATGAACAATTTGGAATTCTCTCAAAAACATACAAACCCGATTCCAAATTATGATCCCCTCTTTGCCACTTCCTCACTCAATTCACTTTACTATCCTTTTTGGACTTATTTGAGCATCAGTGTCTGCATTCTAAGTTTGCAGTAGGGATGGCAGTGGGGCGGGTTCAGGACGGGGAACGGGGCGGGGGGGGAGGGGAAAACTGCCATCCCTAGTTTGCAGATAATAATATACACTTATGAGGAGCGGATGTGACATCTGTAGCATGATTATCTAGCATTATTCTATACAAGGGAACAGAAGAGCTTTCTGGAAGAAGCTTGTATGCTTAGCTGAGCTCCAAAAATTACTTTTAAGTAACTTAAAATAAGTAAAAATTATTTTCTACGATCATAAAAAATAAATAACTTTCTACATAGCTTAAATTTAGCCAAACATGATTTGAGCCGCAAGTGTTAAGATTGGGAATGTTTATCTTGAGCTACATTATTTTCATAATAATCCATTTGTGAATAGTGTATTGATATAAGAAATATGTAGTTAAAAAATAAGGAAATTTTTGAATTTGCGTGTAATATTATTTTATTGAAGAATGTATTGTTAAAATAATGTCAAATCACTGTTTAAAAATATATTTTTTTCAAAAAATGTGGCTCAAATATAACCTAAATATATTCTTTCATTTGTTCTATTCTTTTAATGTTACTGCAGTTTTGGCATTTGTGAACATTTTAATCAATTTCTTTTTTCTTTTTAAATAATCTTTTCGAATTTTATACAGTTTCAAAGGGGATATCTATTTTTCAGACAATAATGAAAGCAATGCAAATTGCGACTCCAATGGGTGTCTACTTTATCAAACAAATTCAACTTGAGCTTGATATGATACATGAACGCATACTAACAAATGCACTGAAAGAAAGTAATTATATTTGTTTAAGAATAGTGTTAATTGTTGCTGCAAAAACAACCAAAAGAATAGGTTTGGAATAAATTTGCATAAACGTTTGGGAGAACCAAATAAACCCAAGTTAGACTTCCATAAAGTATATATCGTTCAAATGATGATAAGGATCATTTTCATCTTTCTTTTTGGCCTATAAGATGGAATTCATATAAGCAGAGAAGAATACAACACCCACATCAGAATAACCAAAAGATATCCACATAGTGCCACAATAAACTCCTGCATATATATATTCTCGTTTCATAATATCACAATTGGCCAGATATCAGTCAAGTATACATATCTCATTCAATTATATGGCTATCTACGTACATTCGAGGGCTATCCAACGTCTATATTATCAGTTTAAGTACTGTTAGGGGGAATCGTTCGAGTATGAAATGTCATTACGGCTACAGATTAGTTAAGGTGCCAATAGACTGCAAAAAAATTTTGAAAATTGATAACCAAGCAATGGTGAATTTTCAGACAGCTTGAGATTTCTGGCGCTTTGCGTACTGGAGGATGGGCTCTTTGACCTGAAAATACAAAATCCACAACAAATTTAATCAATGCCAGAACAAGGTCTGGCCACAGTTAAACTGGGACAAAGATTTTGAAGCATACCAAGCTTGCTTTTCTAGAACGTTTGTCTTGAGTGGACATAACTGTGTCCATCTCCTCACAGATATTAGCTTTTCCGTTAGCTCTGCCATCTTCGACTCCGGGTATAAAGCTTTCTCTCGAAGCTACTGGCTGCAGAACATCGTAATACAACTTTATATTACAGAATCAATGGAGAGAATTTAACTATGATCTGATCAAAGTCACTGGACTTACCTCAGCTCTGCTTGTAGGAGTGTTTCCGAGCTCTCTTTTCCTTGAGACAGTCTGCTCACTTCTCATAGATTCATTCTGGAGTCCGTCAGATCTGCCTCTTGTGCAGGTGCGATCTGATCCAATTGAGTGAAGGACACCACAGGTGGATAAGTCCTTGTGATTGTTCCCTGAATAGTAACAAAGATCTCAAGTTTCAAATATAACAATGGAATTACAAGATTGACTATGGTTTGATGTTCGAAAAAGGAGATAATCAGATTCAGTACCAGTAGTGTTAAGTGGTGGATTGTAGAGCTTGTTAACTAATTCGTTTGCGTCCAGAGCCTGATTAGTTTCAAAATGAGAATCTATTAAACGTTTTCTTGATTGTTTAAGTAGCCAATAGAATCAATTTTGAATCGTAATGATTGTACCATGTCTTCTGTGCCCATGAGGGCCTTCTTGACTTCCATCAGTTTTTTCTTAGTAAGATCGGAGTGGATCACACGCTTGCCTGTAACAAACGCAAATTGTAAATTGCAATTTCTTCTTCAATTATTAAATCCTCATCTCTTATAGTTATATTTACCTAGTCTGCGGTTGCCCTTGGCCTCAACAAAGCCATCCCTGGTCATTTTATCGATAAGCTTACGAACAATAGTCAGGTTTGCTTCACCTTCAAGCTTGCTCTGAAGTTTTGCCACCGATATGTACTTCATCGGAAGAGCATGATATAAAGCCTGAGTTCAAGACCCAGAGGTATAAATATGCTACGTGAAGAAATTCTGAAGAATCTGAAATTCTTTAATTATAAGAACCCATCAAACAGGTATCCAGTATTAAATGAACTCAACCATAGATAAGGGATAGCGGGATACATACACACAGTCTGAAAAGATACAAGCAATCAGCAGACTGAATTTGAGTGAAATTTTAAATCGATGAAAAGATTTACCTTCATGTACATGTGATCGACACCCATAACCTCAGTTTTGCCATCATTGGCCATTATTTGACCTTCCATTTCTTCTTTCACAGCATCAAACTCATAGTCGAATTTCTGAGATTAAATTTGTCGAATAAGAAAAGATCGTAACAAGAATAATAACAAAAAGCAGGAAAAATCTCAGCAAACCTTTTGCTTGTTAATGTTATAACTTTCTGCACCAGCTTTAGTAATAACACCTTCTTTAACCAGCTTGTCCATAATTTCTGTACCAGTAGAAACAATTCACAATTGCTCAAAAGTATAGTATTAGGATCTTGTTTGATCAGTTTTAACCTGACAACGTCCAATTACCTTCAATCATAATCTGCATCCGTCAAATTGCAACATTAGTCATAATATAAATGCAGCAAAGATCCAATCGAACTTTACATGGAAACAATTTATATTAGCAAGGGACAATTGCGTAATAGGTCTTTTACCACTGAGAGGTCAGGGAAATTAGAGATCACATCTGTGAGCTCGACAGTATCAAGGTGATATGATCTGATCCAGTCCTTTACACGCCCCAACTGTTGTGCATCTTCTTCAGGGTCCTGAGTATCATCTGCAATTAAAAGTAATGTACATCAGATTTTTCTCTAAGCTCATCAGTAAAGAAATCCTTCGAATGGTTGATGCAACTAGACTGATACCTTCATCAACTGCGGTGTTACCTTCACGAATCTGTTTCTTGCCTATGAAAAGAAAAACGATAGGAATCATGTAACTTGAGAAAGTAGTGGAAACAAATTTATAAAAGGAGATAAGACAAAAGGAGACAAGGCAAGACAACTTGAATTACCAACTTGAGCCACCATGTATTGATCATCTGAATTGCCGGTCTGAAATATGAAGTTAATTTTCAAAAGATTTTGTTAAGTTCAATTAAGTTTGATCCTATTGAGTATTTACAAGTACGCAAAGTGAATAAGACCATACTTAGAAGCGTTTACACTTTACCTCGCTATCAGATTCACTATTTTCATCTCTTTTGGGAGAATCAGAACCCAAGCTTACATCATCTTTATAGTCATCATTCTCATCCTGACAGGGATCGAGCACACTCTTAACCTGCACAGAATACAAGTAAAAAAGTTGATCACAATTGACTAAAGACATAAGAATCTTGCAGATCCTGTAAATTCCCCTTACCTTAAGAGCCAATACGAAGTGCTTGCTGTTGACATTGCCAACCTCCATTTTCAAGGGACTTCTAGTCCATGGATTATGAGCTTCCTCTTCTATACAGCCTCTGAAGAAGGGAGGCTCATAATCCAAGGGCTGCAATGTTGGGAAGCACGTTGGAATAATGTTATTAACTGATTTTTGAGGTGAATATTACACAATGCAGAATTTGACTAACTGAAAGGGTTACAACCCCAAATCTGAAATGTTAATTTCTACAATTATAGAGGATAATCAATGCTCTGCATTAATTCACATTCAGAAGTCTCAAAACTGAAAACTGAAAACTACATTGCGCATATCATGACACTAGTACTTAAACAATCACATCAATCGCTTTACAGGAGGGAACAAGTGCCGACTAAAAAAAGCCTAGCATTTTCAATTGCAGCACATTAAAATTTATACAGACTGCATTTCTAATGGGATGGATTTTAAAGGATTTGGTTAGTACTTTCAAATGACACAAAACTGAAGAAGTTAAAAATAAAAGAGGTTCTGTTCTTCTATTTAATTATTTGAAGTGCTTTATATCATGAGAATCGGATATTTTTTTACTATTTTTTTTTTTTAACTAATGAAAATCAGTTTTTTAAGAATTGCATTACTTTTTCTTTTTCTTTTTTTTTTAACAAAAGAAATTCAGTGTTTTAAGAATTGCATTACTTTCTAATTGATATATCTTCGCAATTAACATTTCAAGTGTAAATGAAAATGAAGTGGGCTGACGTAAGTGAAGGTCATACCGTGACATCATCGTAGTATAGTAGCTTCATCAGTATAGTACGCTGGACAGATTAGAACACATTGAGTTACCATCAACAACAAACCAGAAGTACCATAAGCAAGATTCTCTATTTCAGGAAGTGTTACCTCCTCTGGCATCTTATCCAAAGTTCTCATGAGCTGAATTAATGTGCGGACCATTTTACAAGCAGAACTCCTGAAAGCAACACTTGGACCAAGACTCAGTATTTGGTTTCATTTGGAAATCCAACTAACATTAGACTGCGGAAAAACTAGATGAAATTGTATGAATTTTTCTACCTCATTTGACTGGGAGTTATTTCTGTGTTGGAATTACAGTTGAATGACACTCCGTTCTTTGTACCCTTGCGATTGACGTTCATCGATACCTCTTGACTATCAGAATTCGAGTAACTGAAGGAAACTGCAATAGAGATACCATATAGTGACTTATTACCTTTTAGTTTGTAGAATGGAGACCCAAAGGACTATGCTACAACATTACATGCAAAGTGACTATAATACTTAACTGAAATTTGATACAACTAACCAGCAAACTTTTCTATGTTGATGGCACAAGAAACTTGTCTAAACTATCAATTATCATGTAGTCAGATATGTTTTGTTTTTGGGGAACTAATGATTTTCAATCAATTTATTCCGCGTAATTACCAAATATTGGTTAGGGCCCTTGGATTGCTGAAACACTAGCATACTGCCACGATCAATTACGAAATTTACACTTACATGCATACTCCTCTATCATTGGCCCATCCACTGTTTCACAGATACAGAACAAGAGTGTTCTCAAATACTTCTTCTGTAGAGCATCATGTACACCTAAGAATAAAGAAAAAAAGCAAAAGTCAGAGGGAGAGGAAAGAAAATTCTAACTTAGAATTTCATCTTATTATTAAATTGATAGCAAGCCTTTCTCCATCCAGTCAATTAATCTGCGTGACTCAGCATCCATAGGCATAAGCTTCTTAATCTTCATCTCTGTTTATGATAAGAAGATCAATAGATCCAATTCAACAGCTGATATTAAGTCCAAAAAATTCAAAATATTGGCATAGTGGAAACTGACCCAAGGCTGGAACAGATTTATCATTGAAATACTTCTCAGGGAATAAGCCTCTGATGTAACTAATGTTAAATATAGCAATGCGTAGCAGATTCCTCGTCTGTATAGAATCAATCAATTTGATAGCATTAGTTTGGTAAGGTGTAAGAAATATTTAGGGGGGAAAAAAAAAGAAAAAAAGCAAAAAAAAAAAAAAAAAAACCTTAGAATCTGTACTGATGATAACATAGTTTACTTCTTGCAAAGGAATCAAAAGATTGAAGTGACACTCATTTTTAAGTTTCAAAAATGTTTGAAACAGACAACTTTAAACTCATGAACATCTACAGAATGATGCTAAGCTTCAGCTCTTATTTCATCAGTTGTTCATGAGAATCTGGTGCTGTCACAAGTTCAATAGGCAACTCACGCAGTTATACACAGGAATTTAGGTTGATGTTTATTACACTGAAATTTTATCGTCTAGCATCAATATAAGACCACCATAAGACATTCACGTGTAGATGAAAATGCTGGATTTCCCACATGAAACAGATTTTTAGATTATATTCAACTCTGTAATAAGTTGGAATTGAGAAAATCGAGAAACAAAAAAAATCTCAAAAAGCCAGATTTAAGATCGTGTCCAAGATAGAATAGCACGATTTGATAAATCTAGAATCAAACAGGTGTTGAGAAATAGTAAATCTCATAAGTGAAAACCAGTTGATGCAGTCAAATTCTAACATCACATTGAACACAATGAATAGATTAATATCAAAATATAATGATGCCGAGTGAAAATCCAACCATTACTGAGTGCCCCAATACTAATCAATAAGCGACAAAACTAAAATGAATACTCGTGTAATTATCTTGTAATATTAACCATGGGCAATCAAAAATCATTGTCGTTGGTTGAAATCAATTAGCTGACCAAAAATTCAACCGATACCGATTCATTGAAATCGTATCAGTAATTTTATTTGGAAACACAAAAACAAAGTGCGAAGTGAACTAAACAAATTAACGATCACATCAAAGCTACAGTAACAATGATTTATACGAAGATAATTCAACTGATTTACCAGTAGAAGCGAGTCCTGCTCTGTGATCTCGGATTCCTTTACCTTTTGTGCTAGCATCTGTAAGAATTAGACAAAAACTTCAGTAAAAATCGTTAAAACCTGAGAGAAAATGGTAACGTGAGATTTTCAAATCTTCTCAGCTCAACTTTTTGAATTTGAGAGAACTGAAACTCTGAAGAGAAGAGAGGTGATCGAATAATTTGGAGATGAGATTGTTATGAATTTGAAATGAGAAGGGGTAAAATGATTTGGCGGGACGTGTGAAGCGTTTCGGGTTGCTATATATAGGCTGATTTAACCATGGTTCAAAAGTTATTACGGCCTGGAGGAGAGGTTTAATAATATCATTTATGGTCACCTTCCCTGAAATATCAGTTGGTCACTAACTTCAATGTCTCTTCAATTACTCTGTTTAGTGTAGATTAAATCAAATTAAAATCTCAAATTAAAGTCGACAATTAATTTTAATCACGCATATTAAAAAATTAATTTAAATCTCACCAATAGCATCTTAATTCTCCATTAACACTTTTTTCAAAACATCTTATCATCTCGCGGTTACAGCATCTTAAAATTGGGATGAGTAGAGCTTTGAATTTTTTATTAAGGTCGATGAAAAGATAAAAGTATATATAATTAAATTTGAATTAAGTGGATGCAAGTTATATATGTTGAAAAGGGCAAGGTAAAAATTGGAAGGAATAACGAGCAGTGGTGCAAAGTCAATCTAAACAAACTAAATAAGGCATTATTCAAAGTGCCGTGAACATTGTTGTAAAAAAATCGGAGTAAGTCGTAAACAAGTATATATTGAGAGGCGATGCAACTTTCTATCTTTTAGGGGCAAACCCACTGTGGGACGAGTGGGGTCGGCCGCCTCTACTGCATCTTCAAAAACCTTCAATTCGATCTTGTTAAATTTAAATTTTCAGATTTTTTTGGTTTGTTTTCACAATTTATTTTAACCAATTTTCTGTCTCGCCCTCACTGAAGAATAATTTTGAATCCGCCCCTGGTTATGTACATTTATTTTATTTCTTGTTGTGAAAAACATTTTATACTTAAGGTAGTATTCCTACCCTCGCAACCAAGTCGGAAAAATTGTTATGTCAATCCCACACGGTCAGTACTATTATCCTTTATTTAGGCCTACATATTCTGTGTTCACATTGAATACAATGTGTATTTCCAGTTTTGGGGCAAAGCATTGTTATTTTTCTATGTTTATTTGTTTGTCTATGTGATGTTATAAAAATAAAAATAAAAACCATTGAAAATTTTGAAAAAAAATAAAAAATATATATATTTTCTTACTTTATACATGATTGTGAACGTTGAATAGTTTAGCTGACTAATTATTAAATTAGATGTAATTCTCTATGGTTCGTGAATTGTGAATAGGTAATTCCACTTTGCTAATTTGAAACTTCTCCATGTAAGATTATATTACTTTTAACACAATAGTTATGATGACCAATAATGTTACGTCCTAATTATATATTGAGTGATTTCTAAATTTGTAATTGGCAATTTCCTTAGTTAAAATCATATTTTAGTTGAATTGTATTAGGAGTTAATCTAGTTGAAATCAAAGTCAAAATAGGAGTTATTGAGTCTTAGTGACAGTAAAAATAGTTTGGGGTTGATAGTCCAAAAAATAAATACAACAATAAGATCAAGTTTCGGACTTCAAGCAGTAGAGCAAAAAATGAACTTAGCATCGCTAACTTAACGCCTTGCTTGTGCTCGAGCGCATAAAACAGAACTCTGATGATTGCTTAGTGCTAAATTGTCTCTCAAGCAGCACATATATCCGGGTAAATCTTGTATCGATTAAACAACCTGTTTTCCTATTCTATATCACCCCAAACACTTTATATTATAATACACAAGCCTAGATCGTCCAAAAGTGTGAAGAATCATTATTTTGTCTTCGAGATCTTATTATTGAAGATCTTAGACACATTTCATTGATTCTAGTGATTCAACCCCAAAAATCATTGTTCATATACTTTATCTCAGCATTGTTCCAATATTGGTTGAGCCTTGAGTGAAGTCAAGAGAACTTACTTGAAGATCAATTCCACATTCCAATATATTTTACCTCAGCCACTGATCAAAATACAAAAGATCTTTAATCAAACACCAAAATAAATCCCAATATTCACCTATAAGCCTTTAGAGTTTTGGAGTTCGAAGAAGAGGTGCTTGAAATTTTGATGCTCAAGAATAAGGTTCATTCGAAGTGATCCATGTGGAGAGAAAAGTGGCATAGCGTTCTGAGAAGTGCGGGCGTACACAACCAAAGGAGTTTCTTGTTAATTTACAAGTTAGGTGGCCATAGTCAAATAAAATTTAACAGTGTTTAGACTAATTGTAAGTTAGTTTTTTTTTAGTGAATTATTTATTGGCAAGTTTGCTCAGAAGTTTTTTATCCTAAGTTGAAATTTTCTTTCATGATCATATTTGAAATTATTTATTTATTTATTGCTTAGATCTGAATGTTTTTTATTGTTTAAACATAGGAATTAATTGAATTAATTACCTTAATCATTTAAAATAATTAATATGTGATTTGTAACTTTTAATTGGTTTAATTCCACATTTGAATCTAAACTATTTGGTTAATTTAAACGTTCAAAAATGTAATTTTGTGTTGAGTAGATTAATATAATATGTCAAATGAACTTATATTTTTAAAACCAAAATCACAATTGAAAACACAACCACTTAGTCTATTTAAATGATAGTTTAGAGTGATTAATCCGATGTTGAGAGCTATCTAGATAAGTTTTCATTTCGTACATATTGAACATCAAAGTAGAGTTTTGCGAACACGTGGAGCCTAGAAGATAATCATGCACTAGGGGTTTAATCTCAATTACATGATCCAATAAAAGGCATTACAGTAGCCATGACTAGGAAAAAGTTACCTACAATAGTGCTAGAGCTAGTTATGAGTAATCAGACCCTACTTATTACCAATATTTAGGAGACGGTCTATCGGAGAATAGGGCTAATGCAGTGCGGAGTGAAAATTACCTTCGTAAACCAAAGAAGACATCAAAAAAATAGAAGAAGGAAAAGAATGACAAAAGAAAAAGAAAACACACCAATGTATGTTGAGGCAATGGTAAAACAACTATAAACATGGTTTTTGTTTGATTAAATTTTGGATATTTAATTTGGGATTTAGATTTTTAGTGAGATTATTATCCTAGATAAAGATTGAAGGTTGGGACAATCAAATCTAGGGAGAATCATCACATATTGAGATAGTTAATTTTTTATTTTTTTATTTTGTGAAACCTAGCCAAACTTGAGTGTACTTTCTTTGTGAAACCTACCCAAATTTGAGTGGAGAAGGAATGAGCATCATGAAATCAACCTTAAAATAAGTACCTTGGGTAACAGATTGAACATCAAGTTTGGGAGTGTGTATCCCACGAGAGAGAAATGAAATAATTGGTTATTAAGAGTCAAAATATAACCAACAATGTTCATGACGATTGAATGGCTCAGAACACATACACATTGATCGAACATGGGTAAAGTGAAATTCGCTAGGATTTGGTAATATTACTTATTAACTTTTAATGAATTGTTTAAATAATCCTAATACTTGATTGGAATACAAAAGGCTATCTAATGCATTGATTATATTTGTTGGTTGCTAGTGTGTTCAGTAAATAATCTTACTTGGGACAAAAAAGAGTTTAAGTTTGAGAGTGTTTGATAAGTGGTTTTGTATACATATTCATGCATCTAAACTTGATTATTATTATTATTATTATTATTATTATTATTATTATTATTATTATTATTATTATTATTATTATTATTATTATTATTTTCTAAATTGAGCGAAGATCAAACTAATTTGGTGTAAATATGTTAATTGTAGATAAAACCTGATGACACTTGGAGTGAAGAAAAGTGATTGAGTTTAATTGGAGTTGATCCGAAGTAATTGAAGATAAACCCAATTACGTTTTATCAATATTTATTACAGTAGTCAGAGAAGATTTAAAGTTTTAGGAGCAAAATCCAAAATTTGAAGAGTTTGAGAACTCAATTGCAAATGCAAAATTTTAGAACTTGCAAATTAAAAAAGATGCAAAGATGAAAGACTAAAGATATAATTAAAAAGGGACTCGAGCTGAACCAAGAGGAAGATGCTTGGACCAAACTGCAACAACATAAAAACCTCATGCCTTGCAATCAAAACGCACAAGCACTTACAATCGCAAGGCAATAAATTACAACAGCTAGATGCAAAACCTTTAGCTAGTGAAGTCATAACTAAGTACACTGTGCGATCGCACACGCCATTCTGACATATTTGATTTTTCTTGCTTGGAATAATTTACATAATGAATAATTGTCTTTTCTTTGTATGATCTAATTGAATGTTTTAGTGATTTAATGCATAATCATACATTCGCTTTTGAAATAAGGAAATTTCAGGACATTTGACGATAGATTTAACTCTAGTCGAGAGAGATTATTAAAAACATGGAACATTGATCTTCAAATCCTAATAAATGTTGTCAAAGTCTTGAATTAATATTAAGATGATAGAATGTAAGGGGATTGAAGGTCATAGTTCTTTGTTCAATTAATTGAGTTTTGTAAACGCTTCCCAATCACTTAGTTTAGAATAAGATTCGTTAGTTTTAGGTTCAATTAGTAAATATAGTCAATTTCATCTAAATTGCGTTAATCAATTAGAGTTATATTAATTGAAAAATAAATTAGATATTTAGTCATCGTTGGATCAGCATTTGGACTCTCATCCACTATATTACCTTTTTAAGATACCGTCCACTTGCGGAATTTAGCGTAACAACCATCACAAATTGCCCCCAAGAGTTCCTAATCTCCACCTATAAAAATGCCAATTTTTATGCTCTAAAAGTTCAATAAATATTTCCTATCCACCTACGGTGAGTATTTCTTTTTCTTTATTATTATTATTATTATTTTTTATTATTATTTTTTTTTTTGGGTTAGGAAATCTCTTTCTCCGAGTGAAGTATCGTGCACTAGATCCTTATTTGAAGAGCACGTGCAGATATTGTGCATGAGAATAGTTTAATTTTAACAAAACTTTATTGAACAGACAAAACTAGTATTTATTGATGAGTGAATAAGAACTTGTTATAAAGGAAAAAATAAGATGATAATATGAAGTCTTTAGACGGATACATTTGTTGAGTACATAGAAGAGAAATGTAATTATGATTGGGCAAATCAAGGAAATAACGTAAAAAAGTCATAGACGAGACATTTTTTAAAATTCGTCATGTGCAACCTATGTGCTTGTAACTAGTTTATTAAAATTCTCCGCGCTTTAAGTTATTAAATTTCCCCTATGTAAAAAATTCATATTGAACAAGAGCTCACAATCTTGACCTATAGAAATTGCCTAAGATGTTAATTCGTGAGAATGTTTATCATCCACCTATGGTGAGCCTTTTTTAATTAATTTATTTTTATTTTTTTTTTGAATTCTTTAATCCAAGTGAAGGAAAATAATAAAAATATGGTATGTTTGAATGGAAATAAGAAAATCTTCCAAAATTAAAGTTACTTTATTTGTCTTTTTTAGGTCTTCGAAATAAAATGAGATGTATGGAAAATAAGTTTTTAACCCGTTGTTTAGGTTTTCATAACACGCACTCGTTATAGGTTATTGCTTCGCTAATATATTTGATGTATCTTATTGATGTAATTAGAAATTTTGGTCTCGTCCCACCTGGGCTTTCGGGAGCAAACTCGCTTTTTACTACATATGATTTCTACCATGATGGCCTTAAAACGAGAATGTGAATTTAAATGATTCATAGTACCTCAAATTTAATGTAGTTGACTCTATTATCTTTGGAGTCATGGATGATCCTTTGCTTTATATATCATTTTTTTTTTTTTTTTGGGTTATATTGGACTATTTAAAAATTTTTAGTTCAATGAATCATATAACACTAGGCAAATGTATAGTAGTAGTTATTAGACATTTGGAGGTTGTTTGATATGCTCGACTAGTTTCAGCGTCTCTTGTTAAAAATCAATAGATTTGACAAACCCTTCTCATAGTCATAGCATGTGTAGGACAGCAATAATATATATATATAGTAGTTGGTAAAACTTGATTAGAAACCATGAAAGATTAATGAGAAGTTTCTGCAAATGAGATTCAAATTCATAGAGGGAGGCTAGGGTTCTTTGAATCCTATTCTTCTATCTCGTTCTTTCTATTCACCAAAAAAAGAACATATATATACATATAAAATCTAAAACCCTTTTTCTTGGTGGTCACAAGCCCTATGGATAGGCTTAGGCAAGATAGAACAATGGACCCAAAGCATGGTAAGTGATGTAATGTCCACCCGATAAATTACCCAAATGTCAATTGTCATTACATTATGTTAGTCTACAAAATTGATCCAACATTCTCTCACTTGGACTCCATAATCTTAACGCAAATGCTTTCATAGCAACATACATAGCCAAAACTAATCACACATAACCAACACACCGATAGAATGTATAGGATATATATAATCAGGCGCTACTAATCCAGAAGCATGACAATAACATTAATATCATCATTTCGTCACTTATCAAATCACGAAGATATATAGTATCATAAAACAGTGATATACATCCATAATATGCATGAATTAAACAAAATAATTCAACCAATCCTCATAAAACATACAAAGAACAGCAAAATCCAACTGAAACAAAGAAAATTAGGTTCCCAATAATCCCATGCGGGAGACATGTTCTTGAAACACACAAATAGGTAAGCCTTTAGTTAGTGGATCAGCCAACATCTTGCTCGTAAGCATGTGCTCAATGGTAATGAGGGACTTTGCAACTTTTTCTTTGACAAAGTAGAACTTGATATCTATATATTTGGAGCGAAGAGTGCTCCTAGGGTTGCGAGAGAAAGATACTGCAGCAGAATTGTCACAATATAATTTCAGTGGTCTTGAAATAGAGTCCATGACTCCTAATGCTGAAATGAAGTTCCGTAGCCACATTGCATGACAAGTAGCCTCATAACACGCCACATGCTCTGCCTCCATGGTCAAAGAAGTTGTAAGTGTCTGTTTAACACTTTTCCACGAAACAGCTCCTCCTTCCATCATAAAGATGTACCCAGAAATGGATTTCTTATCATCCACGCAGCCTGCATAATCAGAATCACTGAAACCAACCACTTCAAGAGTTCCAGTACGCCGATATGTCAACATGAGATCCTTGGTACCTTGAAGATACCTCAAAACTTTCTTAGCCGCTTTCCAGTGGCTTTGACCGAGATCGTTCAAGTATCTACCAAGCACAAAGGTAATATCAGGACGTGTGCATACTTAAACATACATCAAGTGCCAACAACAGAAGCATGAGGGACTGTTTTCATCTGAGACACTGTGCCTTGGAGAACTTATCACCCTTCACAATTGGAGTCTTCACAAAAGAACAAGACTACATATTGAACCTCTTCAAAATATGATCAATGTAAGTACGTTGAGACAATTTGAGAACACCATTGGTCCTATCACGAAGAATCTGTATACCCAAGACATATGATGCTACACCAAGATCTTTCATGTCAAAATGGCCAAACAATAGTTGTTTTGTCTCAAACAATAAGTCAGTGTCATTGGTAGCGAGCAATATATCGTCAACATACAAAACTAAAAATATGTAATTGCTCCCACTGACCTTCATGTATATACATTGATCAACAATGTTTTCCTTAAAATCGTTAGCGGTAACAATTTCATCGAACTTGAGATACCACTATCTTGAAACTTTTTCAACCCATGAATTGATTTCTGGAGCTTACAAACCATGTTTTCTTTTCCAACTACTTCAAAACTAATAGGTTGAATTATGTAGACATCTTCACTTAAATCTCTATTCAAGAAAGCCGTTCTTACATCCATTTGATGAAGTTCCAAGTCAAAATGTACCACAATTGCCATAATGATTCGTAAAGAATCTTTAGTCGAAACAAGAGAGAAGGTTTCCTTGTAATCAATACCTTCTCGTTAGCTATAGCCCTTAGCTACTAGCCTTGATTTATATCTTTCCACTTGACCTTTGGCATCAAGCTTGGTTTTGAATACCCATTTGCAGCCGATAGGTCTACACCCTTTTGGTAATTCTACCAAGTGCTATACTTCATTTTGTGACATAGAGTTCATCTCATCATTCATAGCATTCATCAAAAATTGGATTAAGGACTAGAGATGGCTTCCTTGTAAGTAGTTGGATCTGAGGTGTCACCAATGTCATACTCATGCTCTTGTAAGTAAACAATGTAGTCATCAGAGATTGCAGGTTTGTGAACCCTTTCTGATCTCCCTAAATCTGCATTTTCTATGGCTATATCTAGAGCTTCTTGTGCTACTTCCTCAACAAGTTCATTTTGAATGGCTACTAGATGCTGGTCAACCATAGGGCCAATTGTTGGAGCTGAAGCGATAGGCACAGGGATAATAATTGGGTATTGTCTGAACACAATTTCTCTAAGCCCTTGGCTTGTACAAGTGTTATCCTTGAAATAGATTGCTCAATCTAATTTAATAACTCTGGTGGTATGCGATGGACAGAAGAACCTAAACCTCTCGATCTCACACAATAACCAATAAAGTAGCCGTTGACGGTCTTAAGGTCAAGTTTCTTGGATTGCGGATTCTAGGGTCTTACTTCTGCTTTACAATCCCAAACATGAAAATGATGCAGAGTGGATTTCTTCTATGACCACAACTCATAAGGAGACTTGGGAACAGACTTACTAGGCACCTGATTCAAAATATAGGCTGCAGTTCTCAAAGCATTACCCCATAGGAACTCTGGCAAGGAAGAGTTTGCCAACATATATCGTACCATGTCAAGAAGTGTGCGATTTCTTCTCTCCGCAACTCTATTTTGTTGAGGTATACCAGGCATTGTATATTGAGCATCAATGCCGCATTCCTGTAGGTACATTGCAAAAGGTCCAGGGTTCATTCCCTTATCATCATATCTTTTATAATACTCACCACCTCTATGAGAATGATCCACTTTGATCATTTTCCATTGTTGAAGCTCGACCTTCGCTTTGAAGGCTTTAAAGGCCTCCAAAAAATCAGACTTCTCATGGATGAGCTCAACAAAATCATAACGGGAAAAATCGTCAATAAAGGTGATGAAGTACTTGTAACCACCCATAGCTGGAGGAGTAAAAGCCCCACAAATGTCGGTATGAATTAACCCAAGTAATTTCGTGCATCTGTTAACTTTGCTATTTCTAGCCTTGGCAGTCAACTTTCCTTTTATGCAGTCAACACAAGTGTTAAAGTCTGAAAAGTCAAGATCCTGTAAAATCTCATCCTTATCAATCTTTCCATTCATTGCCTAGAAATATGGCCTAATTGCTTGTGCCATAGAATGGAAGATTTTTCATCCAATCTTGACCTTTTTGTGGTAGCAACAGTATTAAGAGAAGAAGAAATAATAAGAGACACATCCACCAAACCAAGTTTATAAAGATTACCACATAAAATTTCATTTCCAATCAAAACAGGGTCACGGTATAATATAACTTTTCCAGTTCCAAAAAGAAAACTACAGACAATTCTATCCAAAATAGACACAGATATTAAATTCCTCCTAATCGAAGGTATGTATGCAACTTCATACAACTCCAAAAAATATCCAGTGGAAAGCTATAACTTGATTGTCCCCAAAAATTCAACTTCAGTTCTCATACCGTCTCCTGTATATACATGCTGCTCCATATTAGTTGGTTCCCTTCTGCTTGTCATCTCCTGCAATGAATTGGTAACAATAATTGTAGCACTAAAGTCTAACCATCAAGTATTAGAAGGCACATCAACAATATTTGACTCCAAGCAAACATTCACCAAAAGATTACCTTTTTTCTCCATTCTAGCCTTTAGCTTCATGCAATCTGCCTTCTTATGCACAAACTTCTGGCAATAATTGCATTTTCCTTTAAAGCCCTCATTCTTAGGAGCACTGGAAGCTAAGAGCGCTCCTTGCCTATTTCCTTTGTTGCCCATGTTCTGTTTCTTGAAGGGCTTGCTATCATTGGTATTTTTTTGTAAAGGCTTTCTTTTCTAACCATTGTTGCTGTGGTTCGTTACTTTAGCCACACTTCTTGCTCGTTCCTTTTTTATGTCATCATCTTCTTTGGCAAGAATGGTAGTCATCTCCTCTATGGTCCATTGTTCTTTCTGAGCATTGTAACTGGACCTAATGGAGTTAAACTATGAGGGAAGAGTCCCCATAATGAATTACATAATGTAGTCCTCATCAAATTTCATACCAATTGCCTTAATCTTGTGATAACAGGCCATAATCTTGTCAATATTCTCTCTAATTCCACTAATACCATAGTAAATAGTGGAATGTAGAGTGCTCAGAAGCTCATTCTTCTTATTCTTGGGGGAACGTTTTGTACTTCTTGTTTATAGCTTCTAGAAATGCCTTAGCAGTCTCAGTCTTTGCAATGCTATCATGTATAGAGTCCTCTATGTGATACCTCATCATCATTAAACAACACTAGTTTGAATACTCCCAATCACCATAAAGCTTATTTTCATCAACAGAAGTTTTAGCAGTGGTAGGGATGTCAAAAAGGCTCGGTGGCTCGGGCGGCCCGTGGCTCGGCTCGGCTCGGGAAAAGCCCGAGCCGGCCCGGCTCGTGTCTTGGACCAACCGAGCCAAAGCTCGGGGCGAGCCCCAAAAGGGGGCAATCGTCCAAGCCCGGGCCGGCCCATTTAATTTTTAAAAAAAATAACAAAAAATATAAAAAAAAGGCCTGCCAGTAGCTTTATAGCTGCCTGTTGGCAACAGTTAACCTGTTGGGCAACAATTAAGAAAAAAAAAATTTTAAAAAAAAAAAAAAGACACCAAAATACGAGCCGGCTCGGTAATGCCCGAGCCAAAAGCTCGGGTCGAGCTTTATTTTTTTTAAGTCGAGCTAGCTTGGCTCTGGCCAAAAAAAGCCCGTATTGAAAAAGCTCGAGCCGAGCACGAGCCGGGAGTTTCGGCTCGGCTCGTTTACACCCCTAAGCAGTGGGCTTAGGAGGAGAGTTTTCTCTCAAGGCCAAGTCCAACTTCATGATGGTAAGATTCATCATGAGAGATTCAACCCATTATTTGTGATTAGTCTCATTTAGCTTCAGAATGGCAGAAAATTGAGGATTGCCCAAAGTTGAAGAAAAACACAGGAGTAACATTAATATGCATGTGAAAGACATGATCACGATATTCATTCTTTCTTCAACTTTCTTAAATGATCCACAAAAGTGGTCATCGAATGCTAGTAAGAGCAATACATTTAATATCACAACCAAATGCATCAATCAACTATCGATATGCTAGTAAAAAATTGTGCCGGTTCATAATATTTCATGCATTCTCTTCACCAATCTAAGCATCCTACCAAATAATAAACTTATCGATAGGATAATCTCATTGCCTGTACAGATCTTAGTAGAAAAGTGATCAAAATTGGGAGAAAATAATATTAAAAAAAATATTCAAATGCATAGACTTACAAGAGGCAAGTTCATAAGCACACAACATTTAACACAAAATAAATCCCAAGGCCCAATTCAAGTGGTAGCTAACTATTTCATGGAATATAACACCTAGTGATGGCAATGGGCCGAGTCGAGTCGGCTCGGCCCTTTAACCCACGAGCTCGGCTAGGGCTCGTGGCGAGTTTTTCACGAGCTGCGCGGGGGGGGCGGGGGGGGAGCCGAGCTCGTGGCTCGTGAAAAACGAGCCAAGCTCGAGCTCGGTCGTTGCCCGAGCTCGCCACGAGCTCGTGAGCTCACAAGCTACGAGCTCATGGGCCGAGCCGAGCCCACGAGCTCGTATTTTTTTTAATTTTTTTATTTTTTTTTTTTGCACATTTTTGCACCTTTTTTTAAAAAAAAATTCATATTTTTGGAGCTCGTGGGCTCGACTCGTGGAATTGAGCCCCCTACTCGAGCTCGGGCTCTTCAAATCGCCCACGAGCCAGGTTTTAACGAGCAGACGAGCCACTCGACCCGTTTGACATCCCTAATAACACCAGCCAAAAGATGGCATCATGAAAAAGGAACAAATGGGCCCAACATTTAACACAAAACAAGGTCATCAGGCCCAAGAAAATATCCAATGCAGCCCATTCATAAAATTAAAAATTGGTGGGCTCAATAATAATTCTTATATGAAGAAATGAAACAAATTTTAGTGACCCAATAATTATCCATGCAAGAATAGTAAGAATTTTGGACCCAAGTCCACTTAAACAAGCTAAGAAATTATGGCCCAAACAAAAATAATGCAACCCAACTTCCCATAATTGACCCAATAATTATCCATGCAAGAATAGTAAGAATTCTGGACCCAAGTCCACTTAAACAAGCTAAGAAATTATGGCCCAAATAAAAATAATGCAGCTTAACCTCCCATAATTTAAATGGCCGCCCATTAAAGAACCCAAATGGCAATAATTCTTTACAAATAAAAATGGCCCACAGTAAATAGATTTATAGGCCCAATGGAGAGCCACTATTAAGGTCAAATGTACAATTATTAATTTTTTTTTTTTTTTTGCAATCAATTTCGATGAAAATGTGAAAGGTCACTTTTGACTATTTAAAATATTTAGAATTGGAAAAGTAATAGTCAATTCAACTTGCAAAAAACTGTAAATGGGCAAGACAGAAGAAATGGGATTGCACGCCACCCCCAAAAACTTGTCTCCATCACAGATATTCACCCATATGTCTGTTTTTGGGATTATTTCAAAATTCACCCAGCTTCTTGTATACATTATTTTCAAGACCACGCAGAGTAACCATTCACACATGACACAATACAAATTTAGGCAGCCAGATCTCTCACTTTGAACTGTATAATCCTTGAGTTATCACTCAAATAAGAAATGGAAAGACATAGCTATAAAAAAATGAGAAGGATGTTTTGATACCAATTATTAAAAATTAATAGATTTGACAAACCCTTCTCATAGTCATAGCATGTGTAAAAATAAAAATAAAAATAAATAGAAAAAATCATACTTCCAATGATTGGTAAAACTTGATTAGAAGTCATGGGAGATCAATGAGAAGTTCCTACAAATGAGATTCAAATTGATAGAGGGAGGCTAGGGTTCTTTGAATCCTACTCTTCTATCTTGATCTTTCTATTCACCAAAAAAGAGCATATATATATATATATATATATATATATATAGGCCGAAAGCCCAATGGGTAGGCTTGGGCAAGATAGAAGAATGTGGAATTGGGACCAGGATTCTTACTGTGGACTTTAGGGCACCAAGTTTCTGAATACTCTTATAGACTTACTTGCTCGAGTCATAAAGGCTTTGAGAGAAGTGTTCTTTTCACAAAAATTAGTTTTATGCCCCGCTTTATTTTTCTAGACATAGATTCCAAAGTTAACCCCTAATTTCAGACTTTCACCTAATCTTCATCTCACCGATCTAGGCAATCCACACAGCAAAATTCATGCACGGAACCCCCCCACTTATCTCAAAGTTCTCGTGCAAGTGTTCAACCATATCCAAACTATTCTAAAAATGCTTTATGGGTTAATACAATAGAGGATTTTTGGTTTTCTCCTACTTTGTTCATGATTACAATCACTAACCTAGCATGTAGAGCATAAGTGTGTACACAAAGAATGCCAAGTTCCACATCAACAAGTATGAGTTAATCGAATCATGTACCATATTTACAGTTCCTAATACATACCTATTCCAGTATTCACATCATTGCCGGCAAGGCTATCAAACTCACACAAACACATAAAATCATAAACAAAATAGATAGAACATGCAATTTTTTTTTCAAACAACGATCACACAAGAGGAAGTAAATTAAAATTAGACACAATTAGTGTAAATATCAATAGTACCGTGAAAAATATGCCAAAATTATGCCACCCCAAACTTATACATCACATTGTCCTCAATGTACAAGCAAAATAATCAAAATAAATTAGTAAGGATCAAAAACTCCCCGATGTGGCTGTTGCGAATAGGTATAAGGATCAAGCTGACCCAATTGGTAGACATCATGACTACAATCATCTTTCCTTGTCACCAGGCTTTTGTTTTATGTTCCGAGAATTAAAAAAAATATATCAGTAATAGCAAATAAGGTTTAAAATATGTGCAATAAATTCACACTATGAAGAATTTTAAACTTTTAACCTTTAGAAAAACTATCTAACAGAGTGTACATCCCTGCAAAAATCCTATAACTAGGAGAAGATAATTTTTTCTAATTCGTTTGGAGATTGCAATCTAAGTGCAACCTTAAGAATGCATATCACATCAATGTAAGCTCAATATAATGCTAGGATGTTAACGATGAGCCTAAGTAAATTGAACTCAATAGATAAAATTGTCTAAGTTACTAATGCAAGTGTTAAAATACTACCTAAAATGTGTTAAAAATCATCTACATGCATGAATTCCTAAATATGGCCCTAAATACTAATGCAATCCCTAAAATTCTACTTGTAATGCAATCGTAATCAAAATAAGTAAAAAAAAGATAGAGAAATAGTTTCTCCCTTTAAGCGCTCGATTTATAGTCTAGAGCTCAACTTTTGGCACAAGTGTGTCATGGCACTTTGAATATGGTTTTTGAGGTCCTCCTTGGTTTGCTCAATATGAACTTGTTCCGTATTGTAGCTATCTTCCAAATTTCAACCCTGTCCTTCTCCAAGTAGTGAGACTTCTCCTCATCATCCTTTTTGAACTCAACAGTATCTCAATTTTCTTCAAGTTAGTAAGAGTGGATTGAAAATGCATAACACGGGCCTCATAAACGTCCGACGGGTTCTACAACTCAAAAGTGTCATGAATTATGCTGTTAACCACCTCAATTTGGAAACAGCTGTCTGATTCAATAGGATATTTCATCACTTTGAAAACATTGAAAGAAACCTGCTCCTCCCCGAGCCTCAGAATTAATTGATCACGCTGCATATCTATAAGAGCTTTTGTAGTAGCCAAAAATGGTCAACCCAATACAAGTGACACATTTTTGTCTTCTTCCATGTTTAGAATTAGAAAATCCGCTGGAAATATGAGTTTATCCAACTTCACTAAAACATCTTCAATGATTCCGCGTGGATAAGTGAGTAATCAACCAGCCAGCTGTAGAGTAATCGTAGTTGCCCTAGGTTCTTCCAATCCTAGTTTCTTTGAAACAAAGAGTGGCATTAAGTTAATGCTAGCACCCAAATCTCATAAAGTTTATCAAAGTAGCAATTCCCTATAGTTCAAGGTACATTAAAAATCCCTAGATCTTTTAACTTTGGAGGTAACTTTTCTAAATTCTAGTGCTGCATTCCTCTATCAACATCACCATTTCGTACTCCTCTAACATGCGTTTGTTGGATAGGATTTCCTTGAAGAATTTGACATAGTTGGGTATATGAGTAATTGCCTCAGCCAACGGAATGTTTATGTGAATTTTCTTGAAGATCTCCAAAAATTTCATTCATTGTTGATCTATCTTATACTTCTTCAATCTCTGAGGGAATGGAATTGGGGGCTCATATGGATTGACAGGAGCAGTTGCTTCTGCCCGTGGTGTATTTGAACTTTCCTTGGTATTTGTTTCTCTGATCTGGTCAATCTACTCCTCATGTTTCTCATCAAAAGGAGGCACTGTTTCTTTGTCTATATTTGATATCTTCACATTGATTTTTGATAATTGAATTGCACTTCTTGTTGTAATTTCTTGAACATGCTCCCTGGGAATCACTTCAGTATTGCTTGGTAAAGTATCTGATGCCCTTTTCGTCATAGAAAGTACCGTCTGTTCCATCTGCATCTCCAAATTCTTAATTGCAACACCCTAGTTTTGGAGAGTAGTTTCAATTTTCCGTACGAATTGGTTATTTGCTTCCATGTATTTATCAGTTCTTTCCATGAACTCCGCAAACATCTCTTCTAACTGAAATGTCTTCTTCTGCTGAAATTGCCCATGAGGTCTATGCTGATTTTAAAATTGGTTTTGGTTACCGAACCCACGAGAGATTAGGATGCTCTTTCCAACCAAGATTGTAAGTATCTGAAGTTAGATAATTTTGTTGACGTTAACCCAATTGCGCATACTCTACTTGTTTCATTTTCTGTAACAGAATTGGGCATTATGTTGTATTGTGATTTGCTCCGCATTCTTCACAACTTGGTTTTCGTGCATGTATTGCATTCGTGGACTGTGATATGCTTTCCACATTATGGAATAGAGAATCTATTTTTGCAGATAGGGCGAAATAAGCATCCATCTCATACACACATGGAACCTTCTTTTGAACAGCTCGTTCTGACGCCCACATGGATTAAGTTGTAGCCATTGTCTCGAATAGCTTCAGTTCCTTATCAATGGATTTTGTGGATAGTGACCCATTAGAGGAAGAGTCAACCATACTTTTGAAGGTTAGAAGTAATTTCGCGCAGAAATATTGGATCTAGAGTCCTTTGCTGATCCCATGATTTCGACACTTCCGCAGCATGTTTTTAAACCTATTTCACGCTTCATCAAAGGTCTCTGAGTCGCCTTGACAGAAAACAGATATGTCATGCTGTAGCTTTGCTATCTTGGTAGGCGGGAAGAACTTGGTGCAAAACTTCTGTGTTAGATCGTTTCGTGTAGTGATGCTGGCTATTGGAAGTGAATCCAGTCATTCGAGTGCTTTATCCCATAGAGTATGTGAAACAAACTCAGCTTAATAGCATCGTCTGAAATTTCTTGATTCCTGAAGTGTTGACACATATCCAAGAATTGAGATATGTGTGTATATGAATTTTCATCAATTGATGTCCATTTTGAAACAATTGTATAACATTGGTCTTCAATTAGAAATTAAGCTACCCAAATGATGGATACACAATGCTGATTGACTTTGGACTATTTGAGGAGTCATGAAATCTTCTACAAGTATGTTGCCTTGTGTATGTGAATTTTTGTCAGCTTCGCCATAAAACTGATGTTCATTCTGAAACAGTTGTATAACATTGGTCTTCAATTGGAAATTAGGCTGTCCAAACGGTGGATGCACGATGCTGGATTGGCTTTGGACTATTTGAGAAGTCATGAAATCTCCTACAAGTATGTTGCCTTCGTCCATCACCTCTTTTTCATTAATTGGAATGATAGGATTGTTCTGCTCGTTAGTAATACGTTATTGTAATGCTTCTCTAGCTTCTCTTTGTAGTCGATAAAAAGTTCACTCAATTTCTGGATCAGCTAGAATCAAGTCTCTTCCAGTCGATCATAACATGCAAATCTACGAGAAAACCAGTAGTAGCACTTAGACACTAAAGAAATTAAGTTGAATAATAAAATAAAATAAAATAGAACAAAGAATATAAAGAATAATGTTCGAATAATGTCAAGGTAAATAAGATTAAACTAATGCTCAATCCCCAGCAACGATGTCAAAAACTTGTTCACGAAAATATATTTTGATTTAAACCACTGCAAGTATACGGTTCGCAACAAGTAGTAAAGTGAAATTTAAAGTTCCGAATATCATCGTACAGAGATTGAATTAGTTAAATTTTACCTATCTGATAACTTGATTTGTTGTAACTAAATTTAACCCTACTTAAACTAAATATGCAAATATGTATGATTTGAATGAACTAAAATGCAAAATGAATGTGTTGAATACAAGTTGATGTACTCAATGAATATGAAGCGCACTAGGATCACGAATCCCCAAGCAATGCTCACTTTCAACCCTAGTCCACAATTTGACGACATGTTAAATTTTTGAAGAATCAATGCTCATAAATCTATCCAATAGTCTCTCTCAAGTAATATTAAACCTACTCCCATATACCACTAGTCTATATCTCTATGACGGGTGCTAATATACAAGAATGCATGTGATTTTGTGAGTACTAAAAGATTCACGCAAGGCATAGAGATATATCTATATCTCCTATTGAATCCTACGATGATTTATATCAAACTTATTCCCCTTCTTTCAAACGCATGAAATAAGTTATCACACTCACACAATTATGTGCATATAATCATGGAAGAAAATAATTCCATATAAACCATTCAAATTCATTAATGTGTTGTATTGTCAATTATATAAAATTAAAACTAAAAAGATTACATCACATGGTTCATTGTCCTCCTAGAACAAACAAATTTAGTGTAGCATGATGGGAAGAAGAAAACAAAATAAATAATAAAGAAAAGATATCACCAATTTAAGTCTTGAATTGAATCCTTGCGTCTTGATATCAATATCCACATTCTTACCTAATGCTCTCCTCTAAAAATCCTTATGAATGTGTTATAATTCGTCCTCCCCCTTTAGGGATGGTCCTAGGATTTTAAAATACTTCCCAAGATTTGTTTCCATAAGAATTTCAGTCAAAATAGAAAATCAGAATTTTTTTCACCACAATAACCTGGGCAGTCGCCCAAGCTCACTTTTTCACCTTGGTAATTGGTCCTTAATGTTGGGCAGTCGCCCACCCTATATAACTGGGCAGTCGCCTAGTTATAAAAACTTCCAAATGTTGCTTTTTGATCCCCTATTTCAATTCTTGATTCTTTTAAATTCTTTCTCTTTTGTCTTCCAATACTTCAAGTCCTTGCTAAATTTGTCCTTAAGTTTTGACATTGTCGTTTCTACTCTCGGTTCATGTTTTAGCTATTTGCACTTTGGTCCTCGAACTTTCATTTTCTTCCATTTTGGTCATTTTTCTTCTCTTTTCTCTTGAATTCCGCTATATCGATCAATATAATCCTACAAACTAAATTATACAGAATTAAGCCATATTTTTATCAACATTTTTTCATATTTTGTGGGCAAAATAAGTGTGTACAAATGCACTTATCAACATGTCAAACTTGTATTTAGGGCTTGTTTGACATGGTTTTTGAAAAGTTAAAATGAGCTTCTGTTTTTGAATCCGTTTGGCTAATTTATGAAAGTGTTTCTTCTACAAAGAGCTTTTACTTCTTTCAAATGTTCTTTTATAGGAAGCAAAAGCAAAAGTAAAAATCATGCTAAACGAACCCTTAATCTTATGACTATATCGAGCCATTTCGTATATGATCTTGCAAAATATGTGAGAACATCCATGCATTGTATCAGACATTATTAGATTTTGGTAATCAACTTAATGAAGTTTCTTGTTCCCTTAATGGTGGAACTTAAGTCTTGCTTATCAGTGGATGTTTTGATACTTGTATTGATGTTTTTCCATCTTCATCTATGGCTCAAATTTCAAGTGCAATCGGTTTAACTCACCCTTTAGTTCTCTTATTGAGCTACAGCAAACATTCGATTTTCAAACTATGCTGACGACACTGTGAATGGTAATGTTAAAATTCAATTGATCATCTTGTACAAGATAGAGTGAACTTCCATTAAGTTTGAACACGATTTCAGAAAGAGCTTAGAAAGAGTGTATTGCAATTTATGAAAGATATCTTCCATACGAAAATAATAACATGGTTACTTATTCAACTTCTGAACAAATGCCAAGTCTTCAAGCATGAAATTGATATGAAAAAAGACACAAGTTCACTCTCTTTGAGCCATTAATGAACTTCTTCTGTCCTTCCTGCAAATAGAGCAAAATAAATAATTACTTCATGCTTAAACAACACTTGTCATTTCTTAAATAATATTCACCTCCTCCAAGATCATGAGATCATCATACGTTCCACGTAAGATGGCCAAAAAAGAACTGAGATTTCCCCCTCTATCCTTCTCAAAAAGGACAGTATACTTATTTTTGCATCGTACCCAAGCACGCTACAAACCCTTCCAGTTGTGCAATATCAAGTAATCAAAGCCAACTCATATAAGTGATTAATGGTGGATAATCATGTCTCAAAGCTCAAAGCCAAAGGTGCTAAAGTATTCTACCCAATAATGTAAATGAGAAAGTTCAAATATCAATGCAATTTAAATCAACATAAATCCAATATCGTATTCACCATTATATGAATTTCTTGATATTTTGAATGCACTCAATATCTTCCGACCCCCCCAACCCCCGCCCAAAAAAAAAAAAGCACTAAGGAATTAGAGTTTTCTGACATCCAAGTATAATATATGAATGCATCCAAGTTCTTGCACTTATTATCACTTTTCCCAGCTGTTCCATGTGGTTAATAGAGTTAGTACTTCTCAATTTAATTGGAGTATGATTTATATTCATCTTTGAGCTATCTAAATGACACGACCCATCCCGAATCATCCTAATAAACCCGACACGTGTCGTGCGCAGATGGTAGATACCAGTTAAGTGCCGGACCTACCATCAAGGCAACATTGACTTGTATTGACTATGATATGCTTTGTAAAAATTTTGGCAGAGTTCCTCCTGAATTATAGACTAAAATCTTCCTCCTGAATTATAGACTAAAATCACCTGAAATATATAATCCAATATCCCAAACAGATACATATAGCTTAAAATAGGGTACAGTGGCTCACAGAAAATCAACTATTCAAATACAACACTGGCAATTTGACCTTTGCAACAATTTATAAACCATAGTACCCAAAATGCATAATATATACAAAACATAGCAGGCCCAAAATATGGAACTAATTTCTAACCAAAAGAGGTATCCATTCCAAAATATGAGCTATTACCCTGATAAGATGAGTCATACAATGCTTGACAATTTATAGTTCAACTTGATAGATCAATTGGCCCAGTAGTGCTCAGCTCAGCTACTATCTATCTGATAAGGAAAAAGGGTAAAAGCAATATGAGCTAATAGCTCAGTAAGTGGATAATTTGCAAATAAGTAAACTTTTTCCATTTATGCATATTTTCTTAAAATTCTTGCTCTATTAACACTTTTAGAATTCTGAAATCTGATAAAACCTTTAGAACTAAAACATGACTGCATCATAAGATTCTTTGTTCTTTATTCGAGATAAATAACTATAAAGTATAACAAATTTTGGTACCCATAATAATCTATGAAATATTGTTGTTACTCAATACTATAAACTGAACACTTTATTCTTAGAACTGAATAACTGAATTCTATAATCTGGTCATACATACATAGAGCTACATTTACCTTAATGTACTCATTATTCTTGATGTCTGTATCATAACATCGTATAAACTCAAAATTCTGGTACTAAATCATAAATTAGACTCAAGTTGATATATAAAAGAAAGATGATAATAATTAATACAAGATGAGTGAGAACATTAGACAAACTCACTAAGCTAAAATCATCATCCGAAATCCATAAGCTGAACTCTAAACGGGAAAATGTAAGCTGAAAGCTAATAATCCACTATATACTTAAAATTCACATCAAAATATACTTCATGTAATCATCTACTGATGATCTGAAAGCTATAAAATCATATGCACATAAACCATCTGATCAACACTCTGTACACGACTGTAGCCCCTCAGTGTACAAGATGAAAACAACATAATCATCCTTATACACGGCTGTAGCCCCTCAGTGTATAATAGGTACCCTTACACACGGCCGTAGCCCCTCAGTGGATAAGAGTTACCTTTATACACGGCTGTAGCCTCTCAATGTATAGGAGTTAAATACATGACTCTAGTACACGGCCATAGCCCCTTAGTGCACTAGAGTAAGATAATCACATCAATTATTTAAATGATAATTTCAAAACAATCATGCTCATTTACTAATTCTCGAAAATAAGGTATTTCATGTAATTAACATGCTTTAAAATAAAAAGGAAATCTTCTTTTTGAAAACGTAGATTTTCCACTCAAAGATCTATAATTAGCAATCTGGTTCAATTTTACCAGCCTTGCCCAACTTTCACATTACCACCTGAAATACGATATAAAATAATTAATTTAACAACTTCCATACTAAGTATTTCTTAATACTAGTAATCGAATGCTAAAACTTGACTTCTCGATACTTTAATAATATTTTCCCCAATTTCCTTTAATCACTTCAATCTAATTCCACTTTCTAGTCCATTTCTTAATAGCTAATTCATTACAATAATTTTCACTTCAAACATAAAAATAATTCCTTCTTCCAAACTAGTAAAATTAATAATCATAATTTAACCAATTTAATTTCCCATCTTGATCCATAAATTCATGCCTTCAAATGAGTATTTCATCCTTACAAATTTTCCCGTTAACTAAACTCATTCAAAAACCCAAATGAAAATTCTAGGGTTTTGCCCAAAATTGGTATTTCTTACCTTAGTGTAAATAGCATCTCCAATTCAAAAATATTGACTTGAAAACATATATATTCCTTCCTTAAAATCTGAAAATTAAACAAATAAAATCAAAACTCTAAAAATTTAAGCATAAAATATACCATATCTTTTAAAGAAATTAGACAAATTGAAAATGTTTTCCTTTCCTTTCTTTTTCCTTTCCTTCCTTTTCTTCTTTTTCTTCTTCTTTTTCTTCCCTCTTTTCTTTCCCTTTTTCTTCTTCTCTGCCAGTTCTTTCTTTCTTCTAGTGTGTGTGTGTGTGTGATTTATGAGAGAAAAAGTGATGGTCAAAGACATTAAAAACCCACTAACTCCAAATTGCAAGAAAAGTCCCTCTTCTCTAATAAGAGCTAACATTTAAATCCTAAACTTCCCAAAAATGTATAAGTAAATTTTCAACTTCCAATTGTATCCAATGTAACCCTCATATATTGTCAATTGCAAAATAAACACCAATAAAATATTTTAGTCAATTCAAGTCCCAATAATGTCATTTATTCAATTTAAGTCCCTATGTGACTTTGACTTTGAAAATTCAACTCTGGACTTTTGACTAAGAAAAATTGGGTTGTAACACTAAAAGTAGTAGTGTGAAAGCATCTCAATTATCCAGGAATATATCGAAGAAAATCTTAACATAAGAAATTAAGGTGCTGCGTGCAAAAGGTGGTATAACCTGTCAACAAAAGGTAATGGTTTTTGAAGAGTTAAGTCATTATCTGACCAGTTAACAGCTGAAAACAGGCCCCAAAAAGCTACTGATAATCTCAGTTTCACTCGCAGAAAAAGAAATTACACATGGATCCTTTAGGAGATGAACTGCGTGGATCATTCAACAATCTACTCCAATTATATAAACCTTCAATCTAGAACTATATTTCAATATTCATTGCTACTATATATATAATTATCGACCTTGTCACTGGTGATTGCTTTCGCTTATCTGGTGACACATGAATCTAAATCAACCATTGGCTAGTCGACAATAATAGCAGAATGCAAGGGGTGTATAGTAATAACAACCTAATACTAAATTTGAAGTTGACTCTACATGAATCATATTCAGTGACTACCTCTGATTATTGCAAAGTCTAAGATGTCTAATGAAATGAAATCTTGTAAAACTACATTAAAGCATTTTCATTTAATCTACCTTTCCTTTTTATAATATATTCTACTAAGATCAAATTGCTCTTTGCAAATGATATTTTATCGAAGTCGATGTAATGAGCGCCTGATCATCTAAGTTGTACTTAATTTAGGTTCACCTTCAATTTATTTATCAATGTATATCATCATGTATCATTTTATCAATTCTAGTATGTACGTGCATTCAGGGGCGGAGCTACATGGAGTCCAGTGTAGGCCACTGCCTACACGGAACTTTCAGAAAAATTGGAGCTCTCATGAAGGTGCCTGCACTGGATTTTGAGAAAAATTGGACAATTGATTCTTCATTTGGGATTTTGTTTTTTTATGGTATGATTCTAAGGCCTTGATTTGCACACACACACACATTGAGACTTTGGATCTCCAGGAGGTTGCAAGAATTCTGATGGGCAAGCAAAATACACACACACGTGTTGGCTGTGTAAGTGAATGAACGTGAGGGAGCGAGGGGAAGAGAGAGAGAGAGAGTGCACAAGTGTGTGAAAGATAGTGAGTGCAGATAATTGTGAGAGAGAGCGAGAGGGAGGGCACGTGTATGTGAAAGTAAGCGAGAGAGTGCACAAGTGTAAGAAAGATAGTGAGTGGAAATAATTGATAATTGATTGCTGTGTATGTGTGGAGTTTTTTTACACATTTGAGATAAAATTTGTGTTAAGTTTATTCCTTAAATAAAATTCCATTTGATTTGGGATTTAAATTCAACATATGCCTGTGTAAAGAAATATATTATTGTATTAAAAAAAAAACCAATGCACTAACTAGACCAAAAATTTCCTTTTAAATTTTACATGATCTAATGGGAGTACACTCCATTCAAATCCTCACGTCTCCATAATTAGAGCTGATATCCAAATTAATTACAAAATATCTTTCCCTATTTTATCCCAATCTCGAACCTTCAAACTTTTTTGAGAATTCATCTCCATCTTTATATGATTATTAAATCAAAGTCACATAGTTTTTTTTATTAAAAAATCTCGTTGTAATTGTTCAAAAACTCATGTTTTCTTATGCGTTAGGATTTATCAAGATCATGCTCATGTTTTCTTATGCACCAGGATTTCCTAAGATCACATGAAATTCTTTTCGTTCGTAGACTAATTTTGACCAAAAAAATCACTGTAGCCGATATCTAAAAGTGCGCCCGCACTGGGCAAAATCCCTGTCACCGCCCTTGTGTGCATCTATCTAAAATTTTCATTCTAATAAGTTAATTGTACTAAATAGTTTGTCTTTAATAACCCAACTCAAACTTAAAAAAAAATAAAAAAAATTAAAAATAGAAAGGGAAATTCAAACGTACAAATGGTGAACAACTTAGTGTTCACAACCACATATAATATAACAACACCACCGAAGCACACATGATATGCAGAGAGGTTCATTATCTTGTTTGCATTATATGAATATAAATGCCATAATATTCAAGAATGCCAAAATGCTGACAAAGTCAAGTTATATTTAAGGAATAGCACATCTTAGTCCTAATCAATGTTCTAATGAGTGTAAAAAGTGGTAGGCCAAAAGGCCAAGCTGCTTAGGTGTAAAATAACATAAAGCGTAGATAGGTGGCAAATCCAAACTTCACACCTGGACGCTCTTTTTAACAAATCCTGTTGAAAGATGAAGCAGAAGCTAACCAGTTGAAAAATGATCTGGCATCTCACTCGGGATGCAGTATAATTTCCTAAGTTAAAAAAGCTTCTTGATGAATTGTTAAACTATGAGTCCATCCCTAATTGTTTCTGTGGAGGTCTGAAAGTAGTAGTTGAACATCAGAATCGTGATTGGGTGATGAAATTTTTAATGGGATTGGATGAATTTTACAAAGCCATTATAGCTCAAGTTTTTTTGAACAAACCCTTTCCTTCCTTGAATGAAGTTTATGCTATAATTCAACAAGAGAAAAGAAGACAGGTCTCAAAGGATGGTTCTATCAGTAAGACAATGGCGTTAATTTTAAGGACAATGGGAAGCAGAACTCTTCATCACAAAGAAAAGATAGCTATTATTGCACCTTCTATAAAATTGCAGGCCACTCCCTTGAAAGATGCCTCAAAGATCCCAACAAGCCTATATACTCCTCCTGTAAAATGCCAGGTCACACTGCAGGTAAATGTTTCAAGCTGCATGGGTACCCACCAGGTCACAAACTTGAAGGCAAGAATTGATACACACCAATAGCAAACCCGGCTTCCATTCTTGTGCCTATGAATTAGGAACAGCAGACTGACAAGACCAATGTATCTCTCACCCAAGAGTAGTACTCTCATTTCATGGCCATTCTCAACTCATCAACCAATCCTAATTTAAGTCCTTCAGCAAACCAGGTTTAAAGCATTGTTGCTTAGGTTTCTGACAATGCTCTTCCAAAAATTTCCAGTATATCCTTTTGCTCATCTACTCTTAACACTACATATACAAATAATTCTACTGTGCTTTGGATTCTAAATACAAGGGCGAAAGACCATATGATCTGTAGCCCATCATATTTTTCCTCTGTCAAATCTCAAGCTAGATACTCAATAACTTTACCAAATGGAGCTGTTGTCCCAGGAACCCATGTTGGCACCATTCATGTCACAGAAACATTAATTCTCCAGGATGTGTTTTGTGTTCCTTTTCTTTTAACCTTGTATCTGTTAGAAAACTCACTCAAGTACTAAACTACTGTGTTGTTTTCTTCCTAATTTTTTTTCTTTATACAAGACCCTTCGACTTGGACAATGACTGGAATTGGTGAAGTCAAGTCTGGTCTTTATCATATCCTGCCATTAACAGTCTCTCCAAGAAAGTTTGACTTGTTTGATTCTATTTTAGCCTCTGTTGTCAATCATACTGAGGAGTTCAACCTTTGGCAATATAGAATTAGACATCCATCCCTTTCTGTCCTTGCTTTTGAAGTTACAATACCTAAGTTAGCTTTTCATAACACACCCTGTTCTATATGTCCCTTAGCAAATTAGAACTAGTTACAATACCTAGTGTTTGATGTAATACATTGTGAAACTCCCCCATTCCCTGTTAGTCAATGCAAATCAGAACTAGTGTTTGATGTAATACATTGTGATATTTGGGGACCTTGCAATGAAACTAGTTATGATGGATCTCGTTATTTTCTAACTATAGTAGATGTACTTGGATATACATGCTTAAATTGAAATTTGAAGCCACGAATGCTTTACAAAGTTTCTTTAAGTTAATAGAAACTCAATTTCAAACTAAAATCAAAGTCACCCGAGTAACAATGGGGGAGAATTCAACATTGACCAATTTTATCTTGAAAATGGCATTATTCATCAGAAAACATGTGTTGAAACCCCTCAACAAAATGCCATTGTTAAGAGGAAGCATCAACTTGATTAACACCATCCAAATCAAAATATTTTAAAGTGGTACTTCATTAAAATACTAGAGTGATTGTGTTTTGACTGCTTTTTACTTAATTAGCAGAACCTTTCAATACTTCTAAATGACAAAAGCCCCTTTGAAATCTAATTTCACACCAAACCTACATATTCTCATCTCAAGGTGTTCAGATGTCTTGCTTTTGCCACAACTCTCACAAATGACAGACACAAATTTGATTCTAGAGCTAGGAGATATGTCTTTCTAGGCTATCCTTTTGGAATTAAGGGCTACAAACTCCTTAATTGGGAAATGGAGAAAGTTTTCATATCAAAAAATCTTATGTTTCATGAAATAACCTTTTTGTGCAAAGAAACCAAAATCACAAACACGCGTCCCTCCCAATCCTACTGATCTATGCTTTCCTCAAACCCTATCATTTCCATTTCAACTAACAGTTTCAAATAACAAAAAAACCAACCTACACATGTTCCTTGTCCTACAGAAAAAACCGATCAAATCCACACAACCACCTCTCAATTTGATCAAACTAGACAACAATTAGACCAATATTTGCCTGATACCGAAAGCAACCAAACTATACCTCATTTACCTAGAAGATCTACCAAAATTCGAAGAGCTCCACCACACCTACAGGATTTTATATGTCAGCAGGTCACTTCACTCCCCCCATTGTAGACCTTGGACAAGAAAGAGGGCTCTATTTCCTCAGGTAGTCCATATCCCCTTAACTCTAGTATGTCATATAATAGGTTATCCATTTCTCATAAAGCTTTTGTCTCTTCTATCATTACACAAAAATAAACCTATGACTTACCAAGAGGCTGTGAAATCCACTGAATGGTGTGAGGCAATGAAACATGAGATTATGGCTCTTGAGTTGAATGATACATGGGTTGTAGTCAATCTGCCACCTGACAAGGAGGCAATAGGGTGTAAATAGGTTTACAAAATCAAGTTCAATGCTGAAGGAAGTATAGAAAGATACAAAGCTAGACTGGAAGTAAAGGGATACACTAAATAGAAGGTTTGGATTACCATGAAACCCTCTTACCAGCGGCAAAACTTGTCACTGTTCGAACCTTGCTTGCCATTACAGCCATAAAGGGGTAGTTTTTATACCAATTAGATGTAAAAAATGCTTTCTTACAAGGACATTTAAATGAGAAAGTATATATGTAGCTGCCTCCAGGTTATGATAGTGCTAGTTGTTCAAAAAGTATGTAAGCTTCACAAAACCCTATATGGACTCAAGCAAACTTCACGGGGAGTGGTATTCAAAGTTGTCTAAATTCATTCCTCAGCACGGTTTTACTCAATCTAGGGCAGACTTCAGCTTGTTTGTTAAGTCTACTCAAAACTCCTTCATAGCTATTTTGGTCTATGTTGATGATATAATTATGGCTGGAAATTTTATGGAAACTATTAACAATCTCAAGGCAGCACTTAATGCCCAGTTAAAAATTAAAGATTTGGGTAAGTTGAAGTGTTTTCTGCATATTAAAGATTTGGGAAAAAAATCAAAACTCAACTGTATAGTTTACACCAATTCAAAAGTCTAGTTTTACATTTAATAGTCACATATTCATAATAATAGTTCACAATTTATTTATTGATCACATATTATCAAATTAATTAGTCACAGATTATTTCGAGATCACAAATTAAAATTTTCATAGATCATAGTTTATCTAACAGTCATACATTTTCAAATTTGTTGGTAAAAAATTATGTTTGAATCACAAGTTATCAAATTTTAAGGTTACGGTTTAATATTGGTCATAGATAACCAAATAATTGGTCACATACACTAGATAGTGTGTCACACACCACGTCCACAACACTATTACTACCACTACCGCCACCGCACTTGTCACCGCCCTCACCATGTGTTCATCGCCAGCACAACAACACTATCATCACTACCATTACCATCACCAACTACCAATACCACCGTCGCCGCCGCCACCACTGTCGACACATTCACCTACACCACCACACAAAAATTGTTTCCAAATCCACATCGCCACCACTGTCACCGCCAGCAGCTCCAACACCATATACAACGCCACTATCACCATTTGCAACCGCCAACAAAAACCACCAAAAACTTTGACCGGCTAGATCTACTAGAAAACCACTCCCAAAAATTTGAAGCGGTGACTAGTGGACCAACCAGATAGCTCACATCGTCGACTGCAGGGCGCCGCACTACAGTAACTATGTCGTTGCTCGACTCTCATATCTCCAATGGTGAGCACTCATAAACGGTGATGGCAGTTTGAGGAAGAGGGTAGAGAGAGAGAGGGGAGATATGAAGATAAGAGAAAGAGAGAACTGCTGCTTGACTCTTACATCAAACGTGGCCTTGTAGCGACGCTAGGAGATGTCTCCAACGGTGGGCACTCCTTAAAGGCGATGGCAGAGGAAGGAGGTAGAGATAGAGAGGATATGAAGAGAATGTCTATCTAGATATCTATGTTCATCAAAACAAATCAAGCGTTGGTGTCACTGTCATTTTGATTTTCTGGAAAATTAGGTGAAAGTATATGATCAGCATTTTTAACCATCCAGGTAATTGTTCTGATAGAGATTTGAAAACGTTGTGTGTTTACTATTGATAAAAGTGTATAGAAATGCTTCTTTCATATGTTGTTATTAGGGTTAAATAATGTAAATTCAATGTATAGTAATAAAATGTATTGTTGGCAGTTAGAGATTTTGATAATATTGTATTAGGTACAAATATGCAATTATCTTGGAGTTAAATGAGGTTTTCCCTTTTACGTGATGGCCATGGAAAACGAAACAAATGTGAGGACTACAATATTATCGTGATCTTCACGGCGAATTTGATTGGTAACATTTCACAAGGACATGTAGAAAGTTACTTGTTGGCATGCGATTTATAGAATTAACTTCGTTGTTGGTTGACATGTCACATTTTTTTTGTTTTTTTTTTTTTTTGTTTTGATTTCATGTGAAAGATAGCATGCGGACCAAATTGCAAAAATCTCCTGATTGTCCATTACATTT